>NW_028237512.1:0-19969 GCF_017979445.1 Akebia trifoliata
TGTGCCAGAACATTTCTGCTAAATCCTGCCAACCCTTGATGAGGGTATGGTCCAATCCTGAGAACCATTTAAGGGCCGGTCCTGTTAAGCTTCTTTGGAAAGTTGCACCAATAGTCTATCATCCTCGCCATACTGGCACATTGATCCACAATATAATTTGAGGTGTGACAGAGGACACCCAACACCATTATATTTCTCAAATTCCGGGCATTTAAACTTGGCCGGCAGCTGTGCGTTGGGATAGAAGCATAGGTCCCTGAATCTTGTTCCTCCCAGAGTATTTGTGCCTTTCATCCGTCGCATTTCCTCTTGGAGAGATTCAATCTGTCGGGCCATTTTGTCGTCGGTAGCACTCTTAGCTTCAGGAGCCCTAAAGTCACACTCGTCATCTGGGATTATTACGGGAGGTGGTGGGTTCTGTGGTATATAGAGCGGAGGACCCTGATATATTGGCACAGTAGGAGGTGGGGTGGTTTGTTGGTCTGGTCGTATTTGCTCAGGAGGTTCGGGGTTTGACCCGGATGCTTGATGCTGAGTTGCCTGTGCTTGCAGAAAATTAGTGTTACTCAAGACTGCCGCCAAGATTTGTTCCTGCCTTTTCGTTGTCTCTAACAGCTTTGCTATCATTGCATTAGCTTCGGCCAGTTCATTTGTAGCAGGTTGTGGTTCATCTAAGTTACTCATAGTTGATGAAGATGATCGGAGAAAGTATGGAGGCTTCTCAGGGAGTTTGTACTTTTTTCGTTTGGCCACCTGTGAGTATAGAAGACCAAGCATTACCATCTTACTTACAAAAAAGGAAAATGCATGATGTTTTATTAAGTCCGGTAATTATTAGGGATGCTGCTCAAAAGAGAAATTTAGTTAGGTGAACTTAAAAACGTGGTTTGTCAACGTAGAGCTGGATCGTTTGGAAAAGAAAAGAATTACATCAGCCAGAGCTGGCATCGACACGGAGTCAGTAAAGTATTTTGAAAGTTACATCAGCACGGAGCTGGCATCGACACGGAGTCGGGAAAACAGTTTAGAAAAAGAGATTACATCAGCACGGAGCTGGCATCGACACAGAGTCGGTAAAACATTTTGAAAAGAAATTACATCAGCACGGAGCTGGCATCGACACGGAGTCGGTAAAACGTTTTTTTAAAAGAAATTACATCAGCACGGAGCTGGCATCGACACGGAGTCAGTAAACATTTTGAAAAGAAATTACATCAGCACGAAGCTGGCATCGACACGGAGTCGGTAAAACATTTTTAAAAGAAATTACATCAGCACGGAGCTGGCATCGACACGGAGTCGGTAAAACAGTTGAAAAGAAATTACATCAGCACGGAGCTGGCATCGACACGGAGTCGGGAAAACAGTTTGGAAAAAGAGATTACATCAGCACGGAGCCGGCATCGACACGGAGTCGGTAAAACATTTTGAAAAGAAATTACATCAGCACGGAGCTGGCATCGACACGGAGTCGGTAAAACGTTTTTTAAAAGAAATTACATCAGCACGGAGCTGGCATCGACACGGAGTCGGTAAACATTTTGAAAAGAAATTACATCAGCACGGAGCTGGCATCGACACGGAGTCGGTAAGAAATTACATCAGCACGGAGCTGGCATCGACACGGAGTCGGTAAACATTTTGAAAAGAAATTACATCAGCACGGAGCTGGCATCGACACGGAGTCGGTAAAACGTTTTGAAAAAGTAGTTTATGCGATAAATCGAGTTGGAATAACCCATATATTTTTTTTGGTAGCCTCCAATTCAGTTCTCTGAAATCATCATCGGCCAGGCGGATCTCCAAGGAAGAGGCGGCGCACAATGGCACTCTTAAATCACCTTGTTTCCTGAATAGACGTAGTCTATCCCCCTCGTATCAACAGGGTAAGATCTTTCTAGGCACCGACTTTGATTAAGGACTGCAATTGGTGCTTTTTTTGAAAATTTTTGTTTTATTTTTTTTTTTTTTTTATTTTTTATTTATTTATTTTTTTTTATTTTTTTTGAAAAAGTTGAATTCATTGGAGTTGATTGATCAGTTGTTATCTTTGTTAGATCATAGATGGATCGTGGACTTGATTCGATATGGGTCGTGGACCCGATTCGAAATGGATATGGGTCATGGACCCAATTGAGATTGGTCTGGGTTGTGGACCCAATTGAGATGGGTCTGGATCGGAGACCCAGTTGAAATGGATCCGGGCCGTGGACCCAGTTGAAATGGATCGGGGTCGTGAACCCAGTTTGATTGGATCTGGGTCGTGCCCAGTTGACATGGATCTAGGTCGTAGACCCAGTTGAAGTGGATCTGGGTCGTGGACCCAGTTGAAGTGGATCTGGTTCATGCCCAGCTGAAATGGATCTGGGTCGTGGACCAAGTTTGATTGGATCTGGGTCGTGCCCAGTTGACATGGATCTGGGTCGTGGACCCAGTTGAAGTGGATCTGGGTCGTGGACCCAGTTTGGTTGGATCTGGGTCTTGGGCCCAGTTGGAAATAGATCTGGGTCGTGGACCCAGTTTGATTGGATCTGGGTCGTGCCCAGTTGACATGGATCTGGGTCGTGGACCCAGTTGAAGTGGATCTGGGTCATGGACCCAGTTCGGTTGGACCTAGGTTGGGAACCCAGTTGGAAACGGATCTGGGTCGTGGACCCAGTTAGGTTGGATCTGGGTCGAGAACCCAGTAGGAAATGGATCGGGGTCGGGGACCCGGTTTGATGCGGATCTGGGTCGTGGACCCAGTTTGAAATGGATCTGGGTTGTGGACCCAGTTGGACATGGATCTGGGTCGTGGACTCAGTTGGAAACGGATATGGGTCGTGGACCCAGTTCGGTTGGATCTAGGTTGTGGACCCAGTTTGATACGGATCTGGGTCGTGGACCCAGTTTGGTTGGATTTGGGTCGTGGACCCAGTTTGGAATGAATACTTCATGAAGGACAAGTTTGGTTATGATCGAGATCGATAGTGAGCCGCGTTGGGCAAAATCCGTTTGGAGCGGGATCAATTATGAGTGGTAGGCCCTGAGTTTTATAATAAAGTGAATCATTTGATCATTTTCAAGCTTTAAAACTCAAAATAAAAAAAAACTTCAAGAAGAAAAGTTGTTAAGACTGACGTAAGGAACGAAATGAGCAAAAAAAAATTTTTTTTTTTTTTTTTTTTTTTAGGTCCGTTTTTCAAGTACGGACCTAAGACTTTTTGGCTGGTCCGTGCTTCAAGTACGGACCAGAACATCAAATTTTTTTTTTTTTTTTTGGGTCCGTTTTTCATGCACGGACCTAACACTTTTTGGCTGGTCCGTGCTTCAAGTACGGACCAGAACATCAAAAAATTTTTTTTTTTTTTTTTTTTTTTTTTTTTTTACTGGTCCGTGCTTCATGCACGGACCTAAGAAAATTTGCCCAGTCTGTTTTCTAAGCACGGACTTGACAAGATTTCTTGAGTCCGTGCTTCAAGCACGGACCAGAACCTTTTCTGGCCTTCCAACCTTGCACTGTTTTTTATCCTCATCCCATTTTTGCCCAAAATTTCTGGGTTTTGAGGCACATAGCCTCTGTTTTTTGGCTTGGGCCACAAAAAATGTCACTTTTTTTTTTTTTTTTTGATGATGCAATTATAAATAAAACGACTTCCCCCTTTTACCTAGGGGGACATAAAACAACATGTAAAATGGGAAACTTCCTAATATCTATACAACTTGCCATCGTGGGCTACAAGAAAAGAAATAAAATTACAACACAAACACGTGGATGAATACGAAATTAAACTTTGGAAACCTTAGTGTCCTTTGTCTATTAGTTACGCTTCGATGCATGCGGTTTGTGGGTGGTTTTTCGGCTACCCATTCTTCAAACCTTGATGGACACCGAAGTGCACACATCTTGGGTTGGTGAATGGGGTGGATGTTCTCCTCCCAGCCACCCAAAATAGCGATCTCGGGGGCTTGAGAGTACCGGCATCCGAGGTTAGAAATATAAAGAGGAGGGGGGTGGCTTATGCATAGGGGTATGAATCGCATGTGCATGTGCGTGCATTTTTTTTTTTTGTATCCATCCTTACATCCCTTGTCAAAAAATAAAAATAAAGCAAAATATACATGTAAATAAATATTACAAACATTCCCATATGAAACTTGTAAAAAATAAAAAGGAAAGAAAGAAACAAGGCAAACGTTAGTAGATAAACCAAAAGAAAACAAACAAAAAGAAAACAAACATCATTTTTTTTTTGAAATAACCGAATCAAGGAAGAGGGTCGGACCCACTAGTACATACTCCCCAGTGGAGTCGCCAAGCTGTGGACACGGGATTTTCAATATTTTCGAAAACATCCCTCCACTTTCGGGTGTTCTGGAGTCGCCACCATTCATTTTTGGAGATGGGTGTGAATGGTCACCCGAAGTTGTATTTTTGAAAAACATGTCATTTTGACATTTTTTGATGACTCTCGTAGGATAAGGTATATGGTCCAACCTTGATTCAAGGTAAGGGGGTCCATTTATGGAGTAGGGAAGGTGTTAGGCACCCTACTCCATCCACACGTTGTGGTAACCTCGGATTCGGTTTTTTGAAATAAAGAAAATGAAAATAAAAAAAAACATTTGATGTGTGCCCTCAAGTGTGAGGGGCTTTCGATATATGTTCAAATCATTGAGGGCACCCTTATGAAGAAGGGGCCCTTGGGTGATTTAGACCATAGTGGTGTGTGCAAAAGTGTAGAGAAGGGGAGAGTAGAGGAGGGAAGTTGAGGGGGATGTTCTTGGTCCAAACCCACCTTGTTCCTTCCTTGACTTCCTTTGACTTTCTTTGATTTCTTTTTCCTTGCTTGACTTGTTTGAGAGAAGGTTGAGAGTTAAGAGTTGAGAGTTGTGAGATGAATTGAGGTTAAGAGAGAAGATTGAGAGAGTGGTTTCTTTTTTATCTTTTGGAAGGTTAGATGTGGGATTTTTCATTAGTCATTGAGAGTTGAGAGTGATGGGGTTTTTTTTAGAGGTTGTGAGTTATTTTGAGGGGTAGAGTTGGGTGAAAGATTGGGAAGTGGTAGAATTGGTATGGGTTTAGAGAAGGGTATGTGTAAATTGATGGGATTTGAGGGGTATTTGTGTAAGAAGGTTAAATGGGTGAGTTTTGACCCAATGGTTTGGATCCACCCCCCCATTTGGGTTGAGTGTTTGGTGAGGTGAGTTTCCGGTAGTAGTTGTGATTCTGGTGTTTGGTTTAAGAGAATGGATGATTTAATGCGGTGGTTGATGATATTTTGGGAGGGTGAGGGAGATGATGACATGTGTCAAAGTGGGTGGAAATGAAGGGTTGAGATGAGTTGATATGAAAGGATGAGTGTTTGATTTGAGATGATAGGTGTAGGTGTAGATTGTCGAGATGGGTTTTGTAGGAAATGATGGGGGTAGATTAGGGGAGGGTGATCGGTTCTGAGTGTTTGATTTGAGAGAATGGGGCGGGTAGGTTAGGGTAGGGTTATGGGTTGCTTAATTTTTGGAGGGAAGTATGGAGTTGGTTGGTTGGTTGGTTCGCTGAGGGGCGGTGGAGGGGATGATGACATGTGTCCTCTCTTGGTGATTGGTTTGATGTGATGATGCTGGGTTGGATTGGATTTGGATAGTGGATTGGGCTTTGGTTATGAGTTGGGCTTAGGTTGGATTAGGTTTAAGTTGGATTGGGTTTAGGTTGAATGGTTTGGGCTTATGTTAGATTGGGCTTGGGTTTGGTTAAATAAAAATGGGTTTGGGGATTGAGTTGAATGGATTAGTTTTTGGTCCATGGGCTACGTAAGAGGCCTTGGGCCGTTTATTGAAAATAAGATGACAAAATACGTTGTATTTTTGTAGGTTTAGACCTCGGAGCCCATTCCAATTTTTACGATTTTTGGGGCATTTTGCGTCGAGGGCCCGATCAAATTTGGGTGTCTACACCAATGATGGATGTGTATTCCATTGCTTTATTTTGTTACCAGATGTGTTTCAGAAATCCAGATGAGGTATCTCAAACTGACAAAATCTTAGAAACCACGCTACGCTAGGAAAATACGACTCCAGAAACATAGAAATCATCATCTTGCAAACCAAAAAGAAGCTTCACGATAAAAATCACTAAACATTGACCAAATTATCAAAATACCCCTAACCTCAAAACAACCCTAGAACCTACATTACGCTTAGGAAAACCCATTCAAACACATAAAATAACAAATCGAAATCAAATAAATCATTTAACAAATTTAACAGAATTCGACAAAATTACGAAAATGCCCCTCATAAAGTTCATGAGCATTTCACATAAAAAATTTCATAAATGACACAAACTAATATTTTCATTGAATTTCTTACGAAAAATCGATTCTAAAACATCCTAGAACATTAAAAATCGACTTGAAACGTGAAAAGTCCTCTCCGGGGGTAAAACGGTAATTTCACAATTTTCATAATTAAAAATTTGAAATTAATAAATAAAATATTAAATAATTAAAGTGAAACATTGATGAAATTAATTTAAAATTTTGAATTAAAAAATCGATCAATCGGGCTTTCAAGTAAAATTGTTGAGGGTTCGTGAGATATTTCTTTAAGGAACCCTCCATTTGGGGGTCCAAAGAATTAAAGATATAATGGAGGAGGGGTCTCCAAAAATTAAAAGTAAATCAAGCAAGACTAAGTCAAGGTATTAATGTCAATCAAGTGAAACTGAAGTCAAAATTAAAGTCAATTAAGCAAGACTGAAGTCAAGATATTAAAAGTCAATCAATTAAGACTAAAGTCAAAACATTAAAAGTCATAATAGAGTTCTAATTAAATAATAACTCAATCTAATAGAGTTCTAACTTAAAAAACAATTCTACCTAAAACAATTCTAATTAAAACACAATTCTACCTAAAATAAGTCTAACTAAAACACAACTCTAATTAAAAGAACTCTAATTAAATACTAACTCTATCCAAATCAACCCCTAAAAATATCTATAAATAGAGGTGCACACACCCTATTTTCAAATCAAATCATAAATCCTAAGAGAAATAGGTCTAAAAGCCCCCTAGCCTCCCATAAACCTTAGTTTTGGAGCCCCAACTCCTTACTTAACATCCCTCCTTCGATTTTAGCCTAAGAAACGCATAAAAGCTTTCCAAAAACATCGCAAAATCCGCAACAAACTTGAAAAGTTCAGAACCAAAAATAAGGAGATACCTTGCCTCGGAGATCAGAAATCAAATCCGGAGACAGAACGAAGCAAAGGAGTACTGTACAAGGAGCTATTTTTGTCAGATCTGAGGGAACAAAATCCTTGCTATCGGAAAGGTATAAAAAATTTTATTTTTATTTTTATCTAGGTTTTTAGCAATGTAATATATTTGGGAAGTTAGTAGAGACTGGCTTTGGCCGGGCGGGGTTGGTGCCTAACACCTTCCAACCCCGTAACATGATCTCCGAATTAAGTTTTCTTCAGTAGTGTAGACACCCCATTTTTGCACTCGCCTGATTAATCAACTCGTCAATCCGATTGCAATGATTCCCAATGATGGATGTGTATTCCGTTGCTTTATTTTGTTACCAGATGTGTTTCAGAAATCCGGATGAGGTATTTCGAATTGACAAAACCTTAGAAACCACGCTACGCTAGGAAAATACGACCCCAGAAACATAGAAATCATCATCTTGCAGACCAAAAAGAAACTTCACGATAAAAATCACTAAAAAATTACCAAATTACCAAAATACCCCTAACCTCAAAACAATCCTAGAGCCTATGTTACGCTTAGGAAAACTCTCTCGAACACATAAAATAACAAATCGGAACCAAATAAATCATTTCACCAATTTTAACAGAATTTGAAAAAATTACGAAAATGCCCCTCATAAAGTTCACAATCATTTCACATAAAAATTTTCATAAATGACACAAACCAACATTCTCATTGAATTTCTTACGAAAAACCGATTCTAAAACATCCTAGAACATTAAAAATCGACTTGAAACGTGAAAAGTCCTCTCTGGGGGCAAAACGGTAATTTCACAATTTTCATAATTAAAAAATTCGAAATTAATAAATAAAATATTAAATAATTAAAGTGAAACATTAATGAAATTAATTTAAAAATTGGAACTAAAAAATCGATCAATTGGACTTTTAGGTAAAATTGTTGAGGGTTCGTGGGATATTTCTTTAAGGACCCCTCCATTTGGGGGTCTAAAGAATTAAAAATATTTTAGAGGGGGGTTCTCCAAAGATTAAAAGTAAATCAAGCAAGATTGAAGTCAAGATATTAAAGTCAATCAAGTGAGACTGAAGTCAAAATTAAAGTCAATTAAGCAAGACTAAAGTCAAGATATTAAAAGTCAATCAATTAAGACTAAAGTCAAAACATTAAAAGTCAATCAAATAAGATCAAAAGTCATAATAGAATTATAATTGATTAATAACTCTATCTAATAGAGTTCTAACTTAAAAACAATTTTACCTAAAACAATTCTAATTGAAACACATTCTACCTCTAATTAAAAGATCTCTAATTAAACACTAACTCTATCCAAATCAACCTTAAAAAAATTCTATAAATAGAGGTGCTCACACCCTATTTTCGTATCAAATCATAAATCCTAAGAGAAGTACGTCTAGAAGCTCCCCTAGCCCCCCATAAACCTTAGTTTTGGAGTCCCAACTCCTTACCTAACATCCCTCCTTCAATTTTAGTTTAGAAAACACCTAAAATCCCTCCAAAAATACCTCCAAATCCGCAACAAACTTGAAGAGTTCAAATCCAAAAACAAGGAGATATCTTGATCTAGGAGATCCGAAGTCAAATTCGGAGACAGAACGAAGCAAGGGAGTACAGTACAAGAAGCTCTTTTTGTCAGATTGAGGGAACAAAATCCTTGCTATAGGAAAGGTATGTAATTTTTTTATTTTTATCTAGGTTTTTAGCAATGTGATATATTTGGGAAGCTAGAAGAGACCGGCTTTGGCCGGGCGGGGTTGGTGCCTAACACCTTCCAACCCCGTAACATGATCCCCGAATTCAGATTTTTTATGGTAGATTAGTTCTTTTTATCCATGTTAGAGTCAGTTTGGTTCCTAGACCATAATAACTAGGTGGCGACTCCCAAACCTCAAGGGTCAAAAGTGGATCCGCGCACCCCGCGGATCGAGGGCGCTTTCAAGTAGATTAGTCATTTATCTATTTAGAGTCATTGATCGGTTCCTAGACCGTAATAACTAGGTGGCGACTCCCAAATCTCAAGGGTCAAAAGTGGATCCGCGTATCCGGCGGATCGATGGCGCTTTCATTATGCTCAAATTATACTCAGATTTTACTCAAATTTATCTCAGATTTTAAATCTCACACTTGCACAGTTATTATATCAGTCAAGGAGAATTTTTTAAATTCAAGGATCTGACACTGCCAGTGAGAGCTCGCGCTCAAGGACCTGACATTTTCTTTTAGTTCGGGGAAAGCTTTACCCTCAAGGATCCGAACACCTTGACGAATTGTTAAATCAGGTTGCAAAATGAACTGTCACTAGCTTTGACATTCGGATATCGCACTATCTACCAAAATAGATTTGCTATCTAGTTTGCTTCAACCCTCTGCCAAAGAGGGGCATCTGTAGACACCCCATTTTTTGCACTCGCCTGATTAATCAAATCGTCAATCCGATCGCAATGATTCCCAATGATGGATGTGTATTCCATTGCTTTATTTTGTTACCAGATGTGTTTTAGAAATCCGGATGAGGTATCTCGAATTGACAAAACCTTAGAAATCACGCTACGCTAGGAAAATACGACCCCAGAAACATAGAAATCATCATTTTGTAGATAAAAAAGAAGCTTCACGATAAAAATCACTAAAAAACTACCAAATTATCAAAATACCCCTAACCTCAAAACAACCCTAGAGCCTACGTTACGCTTAGGAAAACTCTCTCAAACACATAAAACAACAAATCGAAACCAAATAAATCATTTCGCCAATTTTAACAGAATTTGATAAAATTACGAAAATGCCCCTCATAAAGTTCATGAAAATTTCACATAAAAAATTTCATAAATGACACAAACTAATATTTTCATTGAATTTCTTACGAAAAATCGATTCTAAAACATCCTAGAATAGTAAAAATCGACTTGAAACGTGAAAAGTCCTCTCTGGGGGCAAAACGGTAATTTCACAATTTTCATAATTAAAAATTTTGAAATTAATAAATAAAACATTAAATAATTAAAGTGAAATATTAATGAAATTAATTTAAAATTTTGAATTAAAAAAATCGATCAATCGGACTTTCAAGTAAAATTGTTGAGGGTTCGTGGGATATTTCTTTATGGACCCCTCCATTTGGGGGTCCAAAGAATTAAAGAAATAATGGAGGAGGGGTCTCCAAAAATTAAAAGTAAATCAAGCAAGACTAAAGTCAAGGTATTAAAGTCAATCAAGTGAGACTAAAGTCAAAATTAAAGTCAATTAAGCAAGACTGAAGTCAAAATATTAAAAGTCAATCAATTAAGACTAAAGTCAAAATATTAAAAGTCAATCAAATAAGACCAAAAGTCAAAATCATAATAGAGTTCTAATTAAAAAACAACTCTATCTAATAGAGTTCTAACTAAAAAATAATTCTACCTAAAATAATTCTAATTAAAACACAATTCTACCTAAAACAAGTCTAACTAAAACACAACTCTAATTAAAATAACTCTAATTAAATACTAACTCTATCCAAATCAACCCCTAAAAACATCTATAAATAGAGGTCCCCACACCCTATTTTCGTATCAAATCATAAATCCTAAGAGAAATAGGTCTAAAAGCCCCCCTAGCCTCCCATAAACCCTAGTTTTGGAGCCCCAACTCCTTACCTAACATCCCTCCTTCGATTTTAGCCTAAGAAACGCCTAAAAGCCTTCCAAAAATATCCCAAAATCTGCAACAAACTTGAAGAGTTCAGATCCAAAAATAAGGAGATACCTTGTCTCGGAGATCCAAAATTAAATCCGGAGACAGAACGAAGCAAGGGAGTACGGTACAAGGAGCTATTTTTGTCGGATCTGAGGGAATAAAGTTTGCTATCGGAAAGGTATAACCTTTTTATTTTTATTTATTTATTATTATCTAGGTTGTTAGCAATGTAATTTATTTGAAAAGTTAGTAGAGACCGACTTTGGTCGGGCGGGGTTGGTGCCTAACACCTTCCAACCCCGTAACATGATCCCCGAATTCAGCTTTGTTGGTTCTAGATTAGTTTTTTTTATCCGTTTAGAGTCATTGATCGGTTCCTAGACTGTAATAACTAGGTGGCGACTCCCAAACCTCAAAGGTCAAAAGCGGATCCGCGCACCCCGCGGATCGAGGGCGCTTTCAGGGTGTGTGTGTGTGTAAATTGAAGGTGGTAGAAAAGACTATAAATGGGTTAGATCTGTCAACCAATTTAGGTTGAGTATTAGGTGAATTTAATTGAGTGATTTTTAATTAGAAGAATGGGGTGTAAAGGAGTGATTGCAAATTGAGTGTCAGGTGAGTTAAATAGAATGGATTTTGATTAGAAGAATGAGGGTATAAGGGAGTGGTTGTAGATTTTTTAGGAGGTTAGATGATGTGGTGACACGTGTCCCCTTATGATGATCTTGAGTTGTTGTGATTGGTTGTGATTATTGGGTTGAGATTTGAACTTGGGATAATGGTTAGGTTTTGAGTCTAATGGGCTTGGTGGTAGGTTGTTTGTGTATAAGATTGGGATTGGGCTGAAAGGTGTGGTGATGAGGGCTTAAAGGAGATGTGAGTTCCTAGCCCATGAGCCATGTAAGATAGGGGGGCCCTAGTCCATTTATTCGAGAAATAGAAGAATTTTTTAGGATTTGGGCTTTGGGGCCCATTCCATTTTTTGTGATTTTTTTTTGGGTACTTTGCATGGGGGGGCCCGTCCATATTTGAGTATTTACAAAAAGAACAAAATTGACATACATACTGGATTGACCAGCGTGTGCCAACTACTCTACTTCCCTATTTCTTGCTTTTTCACCTCCCCTTATTGGTGCACTCTTTCCCCCAATTCACCGATAGAGAAGAAAGAGATAAGCAATGACCGGACTAGACCAATGAAAGCGGACCAAGGTTTTTATTCGTTAGCCAAGCGCGCCTATTACAGCGCCTCTATTACAGAAGGGAAAGCGATGTGCCCTATTGACCAGCCGAAGAACATCCTTATAAAAGAATGAATGGGAAGCAGGCCCGGTCTATATTGCTAGAGTTATGAGAACTTCACCCCCCACGTACTCCTCTATTCTTATATTTGAATTCCGTCTCTAAGCTTCCCCCTTAGTGCCCGCTGAGACTTATTTCCTCTCGACTTTGAATGGAAGTTTCATTTCCTAAGTCTCAAATAATTGATTTTATTGAGTCCCCATAGTGCATTCCCCTACATAGTCTGTAGAGTAATTAATCACTAATAAGGATTGCAATCAATACAATAAAAAAAAAAAAGATGATGAATGCATACATGACATAACCGACTATTGAAAGGTAGAGCCTATGGGTTCGAGAGAAGAGATTCAATTGATTGGTCGGGGAGGGGAGAAACCGAATTAGCTAATTTTTGGAACTTGAGTAATCAATGACATGGAGATTATTTTCTTAGATCGGATGGAAGGAATTGTGGGGTTAGATAGAGCTTATAGGGGCCTATGCCGCTTAATAGCTTCTTCAGTGGATTAGATGAAGGTTCATTGGTCACAAATGGAGAAATCGAATGAGATGTTTTACTCGTCACTGCTCTAGTATAAACTTTTAACTTCCGGGTTTCCACTACATTGGATGGTGGATCAGAAGAGGCGTCGCCAGCCTAGGTATCGAAGACAAAGATAGAAAATAGGCAGATGGATGTTCATTTGATTGCTTCGATTATGGTGAATTGCCAAGGGAAGAAGCAGTGGATTCAATCGATGGACTCGAATATGGAGATGGAGATTAACTCTTTAATGATTACCCTTCATCTCATTTAGATGCTTACCTCGGGCTTGGATCCATTGGGGAACCGTTGGATCGATAGTTGGTAGCATAGAGGGGAGTAAAAAACAATGGGGAAAATTGGATCGAATAGAAAGGTAGGGCCGGATATTGAAGAGGGGGAACAAAGAGACTCATTACATCGACCCTTCCTCTCTAATAGTAGGTATAGTGCCTTATTGGGCATGCTTTGTACTGGTTGATTAGAGTTTGGATCATATTCAGAACCAAGAGAGTTGGTCAAGTCCTTTTTATATATCATTGAAATGGTGGTCGATACCAATGGGGAAATAGATAAGTCCATAGCATCACTTGACTTGTGGCATCATTAATGGATAGAGAATAAGATGCAGGTTGGCTAGGTTTTGAATTCTTTGTTTCGGATCCGACTCATTAACAAAAGAAATAGAAGAATTTGATAGTAAGAGGTTGCCTGGTATTGATCCCATTGGCTCGACATTAGCATCAATGGCATTACTAGGGTCATATGTCCTAGGTAAAGGTGTAAGAGAATGAGTGGAATCAAGTTACTTATTTACCTCTTCAGTGGATAGAGGAAGGAGAGATGGATAGTTCAGGTCACCAGTCAAAGATGTAGCTACGGGGTTCAAAGTCGAAAGGAGTGGTTTATCGGGACAGATGGATGGCAGGTCTATTAGACTCCACTGAAGCAGGAGGAAATCGAATCCTATTCTCCCCCTCAAACCGACTAGTCTAAACTAACCTTTCTCACTCAGGTAGACGATTGGAGAACACTTCTTCTTGTATGCATCATCATTCATGGAATGGTGGCAAAAAACTAAGAGATTGGGAGTGTGATTCTGTCTTACTCACCAACGATATGGATATGCATGGTGTCTCAACCTTCACATCATCTAGCGAGACAAATGAGATGTCTCAGACAATATTTTGAAAATCTCGGCCGGGTCATCTAGGATTTGATAGATTTTGATTAAAATAAGTAACATTTTTAGAATTTAAAATATAATAAACTATAATTTTATGACTAAACATCTTATAACCTATCTTATTTTATTAAAAAAATTATGATTATTTTAATTTAAGTATATGTAAATCTATTATTATAAATCGAATTAAATTATTTGTCTCATCCGAGACGAATTGACTTGTCCAATACAACTCAGTCTCGTCTATGGACGAGATGAGACATCAAATCGAGTTTTGAAACCATTATGTGGGTTCAATGATGATTTTGAGAGATAATTGATGTTGAGAGGAGAGAGGATATAATAGGCATTTGATGTAAGAATGAGGGTGTTGTAGTTATTTAATATTTTAAAAGAATGTGGATCCCAGTCCAATGTTCGTTGGGTAACAAACTTGATAAAATAAGGTTCCCTTGGAGTTGTCATAAGTCCAGGAGAGATTTTAAATAAAAATGCAGTAGTAAAGTTTGCCCTGGTAAATCTCTCATAAATAAAAACAAAAGGAATCTGGTTATTTTCGATTTGGCAAAAAGGACTTGATGATTAGTTAAGACTTAGGACCCACTACTAGAGCTTTTAATGGGCTCCGGCTTTAGGAATGCTGATTCCATCCGAGCCTCAAAATACTAGTCGGAACCTGGCATTTAATGGCTATGCTGGATGAAAAAAAAAATGTAAAATACAAGTATTTAGCTAGGCCAAACGGCCTAATGGACCAACTCTCATGCTCGAATCTATCCCAAAACATGAATTGGGCCTGACCCAATCCAGTTTGATAACTAAACGAGCATATTTACTCCATCCAAAACTGGGCCTTGTGGGACTATAGCCCAACCCATTGATGACCCTAGCTACCAGAGAGATGGATTCGACCAAGGAGATGTAGTAAGTCAATTGACTTGGAATTACAATTCATAGAGATGAGTTGTACAAGTCTTGGAGTTGGTCCACAATTTAATGTGAGATAAAACATCCACTCCAAGAATAAATTAGGTACTATTTGGAAAAGTCATTAATAGTTCGTTTAATATTTCGGGAAAAAAGTAGGAAATGATATGAAACTAAAAACCATGGTTCTAATCCTAGTTTATTGGAAATGATATTAATTTACACTTAATGTGATTGTTTCTAATTCTATCTTTCATAGTCTTTCACTCATCTATCTGAATATCCTCATTTGTCTTACACTTAATTTGTTAACATGATGTTTCTTGCTTATTTTAGTGTAACAACTACTAAAGTTCGGCCATGCCTACTAGTATGGGCAAATTCTTTGGGGTTAAGGTGTAGAAGAGGAAATATAATATAGTTGGAAGGGTATTCTTAAAAAAAGGGGTAAAAACAAGAACGACAATAAATTTAAAGGGGTATTTCTGAAAAGGAAGAGAAGAGGAAATGCAATGAAGTTAAATGTTGTCCCCAAGATTCATAACAAAAGTAAATTCCAATCCCTTTTAATGAGGGGATAGTAGGATTCACCTTTGTATTTTATTATTCATATCTATATAAAAAATACAATGGTAGATCCCACTTAGTTACAATTTTGCGTTGTATTGAAATTTAGACAAATGAGTGGAGTTCACACAACCCCATTTTAGTGCCTTTCCTCTTCTCCCCCTTCAACTTTATTGTCATTTCTTTCCTCCTCCAATTTTTTAATAATGCCCCTCTTACTATAATATCTTTCTTCTTTTACCCTCGTTAACCCTAACAAAGATGTTGATGTCGTAGGCACATGCAAACTCTATTATTTATAAGAAGCAAAACCATTGTATATATTAGGTTCTTATGTTAGGTACGATTGTGGTAAGAAACATAATTACCAAGGAACAAATTTCACATAAAAATTGGCATTCTTGGGAAAATGGGTTAATCTTATTTCCCTTGTAAAACACTGCTAGAACGTGCTAGGAAACATTTAAATTTATGTTGGATTTTATAAATTAAAAAAAGAAATTTATTATTCCCCACAATTTGACAACTTTTAATTTTATTGTCTTTCTTCTTCTCTCTATTTCAATAAAATCTCTCCAACTTTATTACATTTCCTCTTTTATCCCTTGTCCCCAAAGAGGATGCCTATGTTGATAGGCATGAAAGAAGTCTAATAATTATAAAATATCGAAATAAGCAAAAAAAAAAAAAAAACATCATGTTAATAAATTGAGAGTAGGACAGATGAAAAATTTCAGATAGATGATTGGAAAGACTTTGAAAAATAAAATTAAAAATGAACGAATTCAAAAAATATAAGAGTTATTTTAATAGATTCTAAAATAAGAGAAAATTGACTGAAGGGATGATAAATAGTTGTTGTTTGAATACTTTAATGATAATAGATACTTTGTAATTCCAAAATTTACGTATAGGAATTTGTAAATTCATATGTATATTAATGTAGCAAGTATTGAGAGTACTTGGTAATTTAAATAATTTTTTTTTTTTTATGAGATCAAGTAAGTTGAAGTGATTTCCACGTTTTGTTTTAACAATAATTCCGCATGTGATTTTCCGATGGCTACTAAGAAATAATAATTTTTTTTATCACAAAACATTTGCTGCAAATGCAAATGATTTGTAGTGCACCAAACATGACCTTAAATGAAGACAATGGAAGTAGATATGAACTCACTTTCAATAACATAAGACTTGACTTGGTTTCAAAAATAGTGGAATGAAGTAACAAGATTTGTTTAACCTACCACAAATCTTTGTGAGCACTCCCGGGAGTCCCTGTAAAATAAACTATTTCTGCCATATCGTTGTAAGTGCTTTTTGATCGTGCACAATTTTTTCAAAGCGTTGCTCTTATTAGGTGAGGCTCACCTATGTTAACCTAGAAAGCGGCGTACCACAAAAAAAAAAGACCTTTAATTCATGCACTTTGTTGTTGTATATTGAAATAATCGATTTCAAAATTAAGATGTCCAATTTTGATTGGTGGTAATTTAATCAAATATCAGTTACTGCACAATTGGGTGAATTTTTTTAATAGATGGAGAATCATTTCTCCAATGTTGTGGCTTATAAGTTATGTACCTACCACTAACTAACCAAAATTCAAAAACCTCAATAAAGGTCCCTTTCTTATAAGCCAAGGAGATCTCTTAAGTCAATATTCAACTAGAATGACTATCTCCCAACACGTATAATCGAAGATTTACCTCTTAAGCAAACTACGAAGTTCATCAGGTTTGTATAATTTTTTTTAGAGAACTGTTATTGCCACATCAACTTTTACCAATGCCACATCAATTCCTATACAAATCACCAAAGAATTGCACATAATTGGTGCGGCGTTAACGAAAGTTGGTGTGCCAATAGTAACTCCTTTTCATTTGATGGCTCTTTCCTTGAGGTGCTGAGTTACATGCAACTATGTAAATCTCTTCCATTGTTGGGCCGAACATAACCCAAATTTTAGGAGAGACCCGATTGAATTTTGGGTCGGATTATCAAGGGGTATGTCATTAATTTCAAAACATAGGAGTTCCTCAAATATTGTCAAATGAACACATTTCTTTATACATAAAAAATTATTGAAAGAGTAATTATAGCATTTTCGTTTAAAACATCATTCATATAAACTAATATTTGATCAAATGAGTACTAAAGAGTCCATATGTTGTTAGGGGGGACTTTTTGGTACATATTTTCAAAAAACAGGTATTTGTAGTCATTATCCCTAATTTTTTTTCTTTCAAAGTTCACTTAAATGATTTAGGATTGGGTGGGTTGGAAAAATTGTGTACGATCAGGTACCCTAAATTGCCCTGGTTAATTATATTTATAAAAATTAAATTAATTATATTTTTTGAAATTTTTTTTTTCTAAAATTATTATAAAAAATGTATTTTAAGTAATATGTGTAGTTTGAATATTGATTTTATAAAAGATCTCAATAGATTTATAAATTCCTTAAAAAATAGTTCTATATTAAAAATTATAACATATGAAATAAGAGGTACATAATTTCACTTGGAAATATATTGTTAGTCTACTAAAATTTCTATTGACTTTATTTTCAAATTATAATCATAAAGTCAAAGAAATTAAATTTGTATAACTGGAAACGCTATGCGGAGTTTGAAGACAAAATAAATCAATAGCCACAATTAATGTAAATTTTTAGTTTTTAAATGTTATTATAAATTTATAATATGAGGATTATTTTTGAGAAAAATATAAAGAAAATAAAATGATATAATTATTGCAAAACCCTTAGCCCGAACTCAACTCAGTCCAAGCATCGAGCCTAACCTCATTAACCCAAGCTCAATCTGAGTTTGACTTGAACTCGGGTGAATTCAATTAATCCTAACCATTAGTTTTGAATGGATTTGGGTGGGTAGAACTCTTTGAACAAGTCTAATTTTATTTTGATGGATAAACAAATTTGATATGTTAAATAGAAAGTACAATATCAAGTGTACAGAACATCATTCCCTATTAGTAAGGCAATAAATAAAAAGAAAATAGCTTTAAAAAGATATATAAATAAAATAATTTAAAAATAAAAAAATAATTTTAAAAAATATAAATAAATAATTAAAATATATATAATTAATAGAAAATTTTTTCAAATAATTATATAATATTTTTATTTATACTGAAAGTTTTACAGTATTGATAGAGCTATCACATAATATTGACACATCGAGAGTTTTTTTATTAATAATATATTTTAATTATGTCTAAACATGTATTACTTTCGATATTATTTGAAAATTTTTCCTATTTAATATAAAAATATTTATGAATTGAGTTTGGTTGTCCGAGTCTCAACTCAAATTATGGTCGAATGGAATTATTTCAACTCAGGCTCAACTCATGTTCTACATAATTGTGCACAAGATCGCCCATCTACCCCGGGTCAGTCTGCCCAAGTTGCAGTCCTAACTAAAAGGTGAAGAGTGTTGATTTTATGGGAGATGTGCTATTGGGTATCCCGAGAAAATGATTTATGATTAACTATTCATGCCACGTCAGCCGAGTACTGAGCAAGAGAAGACTTTCTAATTAGAAACTAATCATTATTTAAAGGTGAATTCCATTGATGACGATTGCCTAACATTTCTTAGCAACCGATAGTTAAAGGATGCTGCGTAGGTATTTGCAAAACTATTCCACGTGGCGTCGATCATTACTTCCACGTGTTGAAAATTAGAGGGACCCACAACACAACATATATAAAGGTTGAGTTAGACGCAACCCCCAAGTTTTGGTGAATGTCCGAGACATCCCTTGTGTTTCCAAACTAATGACATTTCCCTTGACATTCGTCTATTGTTAATGAAATTGACTTAAATGTCCTTATATTTCAACATGTAACAAATATACACTTGATTTATCTTTTTCAAAACTAGTGGTCTAACCCTCTTAAATAAGATTTTCTACCCGATTTTATACTTCAACCTTCATATTTCAAGAATAAGATTAAAAAAAAAAAAAATTATTTATAAAAAAATTTTGGGGAGAAAAAGCATTGGTGTCAACATTTGATTATGGTAAGATTGAAAATATTGAAGAACTTGAAAATGATAATTTTTCAATAAAAATAAAAATTTGACTAGATGTTGAAGATGAGGGTATACAAGTCATTGTCAAGTAATCTATAAGAATAACTGAGGTAAAGGAGGGCATGCCATCAATTAAAGAAAATGAGAGCTTTTAAAGAAAAATTAAGAATCATGATAATATCACGCCCCTCTCTGACATGTGCTCTCTGTACATCCTTATCACAGAATCATAGATCATTTGCACAAGAAAAGATTTACAATTATGCATATGGCAAGGTAAATGATCTATGATTCTGTGATGGGGGTGTATGTGAGAAAGGGATGTCAGAAAATCATTACACAAAAATTAAAGATTATTTCATTCGAGGTTGAAAAAGAAAGTATTTAGGTCATTGAATATGAGTATATAAGAAAGACCGCGGTCAAAGGGAAGCTCATCAATTTGAAAAAATTAAGGGGTATCACAAATATTCACCAAATGTGGAGGG
>NW_028237513.1:0-19964 GCF_017979445.1 Akebia trifoliata
GGTAAACGTTGAAACTTGCAACTCAACTTTCATCAAGAACCATATTAATCCTTCCCGCATTCAAATTATTGTTTGAAAAATTGAGAATATGTTAAAGTTAATTCAACCAAAAAAAAGACAATGTCCCCAAAACTATCAACAAAATAACCACAATTTTAAAGACACTCCAAATGCCAAAAATGGTTCATTAATCTATAACCTAAATGGATATATTGCTAACATCAAACATACATTCGGACTAAGGAGTTTATGTTTCTTTTTTTCTCTTACCTAGTATTAAGGGGGAAAGTGAGCAATGCATTCATTAGCTTCTTAATCAAAAGGAGAGTGTTCATCGGAAATACCATATTTTCACTTTAACAAACATACAGTTCTGGCCAAACTTCTTGCTTTCAAGGTGGGTATCTAGTATGTTTGTTTTCCATATCATTCTGCTTCTTTGTTACTTGGTTGGGACATAATAGTTATGAAGAAAAAGAACATTTCTCAAAACTAGACATATTGAGATAATAAGAATGAAAGAGAACTTTCTTACCTCGTTTCTAGAATAAAACTTGAGAATGATGATCATAAATCTTTGGAGGTAGAGGTAGAAGCAAAAGCATATAATATTATTACAAATAATAAAACTCAAAGAAAAAATATAAGTCAATAATTTCAGTTCTTCTAAATATAAAAATTATAAAAAAAAAATAAAAATAACTTCAAAAGTCAAAAAATAAATCACGAAAAAGTTCTTCAATACTATAATATCTACCTATTCTCACCTGAACATGTTAGAAGGCTCATCTTTATTGTTGCCAAATAAACTTCATTGTCATCACCCAAAATAAGAAATTCAATTTTATTAAAGATGCATTTTATTGGAGAAAATATTTGAAAATGTAGAAATAAGAAACCAAGAAAGGTTACTATAATCCACAATGAAATAATCGACTAAACCCCCAAGGTTGGTGAGATGGTCAGGACCATGCTTAGGAAGCAGAGGTATTGAGTTTGAAACCCCCGTTAGGGATTTATCATAGAAATAACCTTGTGTGGGAAAGGGGGGAGGACTATAGGTGCATCGAGGATAAAAGTGTTGCTCTTAGAAGAATGGATACCTTGGTTTCAAAGAAAAGAAAAAAAAAAAGGGGAAAAAAGAAAGGGAAGAAGTAATCAAATACACTTTCCAATCTGATCGTGTATCATTCATGGACTTCCTTTTAGGTCTTGATAATACCCATATTCCAAATTGCCTATGCTCAATCTATATCAATAAAGTTTGTTGCCACACAAGAGATGACTTACAAATTGATTCTTATGGGATGCACTTTGAAGCAATAAGAATGAACTTATTCAAAATACTCTAATGTTTGTATACAGCACCATAAATATACTGCATTATCTTGGTTGAACTATGAAAACTATGCCTTTTGGCCCTTCTCCTATGTAAGATCTCCAATGCTAATCACATATGTATAGCCAAGCCAAATCAATTGAAAGACCACTTTGGCCATCAACTTTTTGACCTATAACCCAATAAGGAACCTCCTAACTTTACTACAATGACGAAGAATGCAGTAATGGGAACATCCGGGGATTTTCACTATTGAAAAATACCCTTAATTTCAATGGCAGCCAATGATTTTTGCATAATGGTTGGATCCTACATGTGATAGCATTGATTGTTTGAAAGCTTAATGCTCATCTATTAATTCAGTTAAAAAGACAAACGGAGGTGGTAAAAGAGGCTCATTTTTAAGGAAAATCCCTTAAAACTTATGTTTGTCTAATGTTTGTACCCAATTACCTATATCAGAAGCATTTCTTATGGACAGTAGAACTGAAAATGAAGTTTTTTGGGAAGCACATATGGTTTCAAAATTGTAAGATTGCAAGATCAAATTAATTTTAAAACCAAGTAAAAGTTAATATAAGTAGTAGAAATTAAAGTAAATAATAGAAAAAGTTAACTATTTATATGTCAAATGAATTTAGTGCATCTCATGGAAATTGAGTTTGATAGAAAACCATACTTGGTACCTTGAAAAATGAGAAAGTTGTACAGAGGAGGAAATCACAAATTTATGCCCTGTTTTTCCAATTTGATACAAGAATTAGCTTAATTGCAGCATACACATTCTCCTTGTAAAAGAGCATCTTTAATCAAATAAGATTAAAAAAAAAAAAATCATATAACTTGAGGGCATATTTAGTATTCTCTCATTTAGTGAATAAGGCTTGTTTAGGTTTAGTTGAGAAACTTAGGCATAAAAGGATATGATGAACTAATGAAACAAATGCCTTGTTTGATAGAATGTGATCAAATGTTAGCTTAATTGCATGATATGTAGGGTTTTTTTTCTTAAATAAGAGGAAAGGCAAATTTCTTGAGAAATACAACCTAAACAATAAACTTAGAAAAGGAAGCAAGTGTAATAAAAATAATAATTAGATTAAATAGAGAGAGAAATGCCCAAAACATTAATTTATTTAGGAAAAATAATCTATTACATGATATGCAGGAAAAAAAATCATAAATAGGATATCAATATTGTAGGATGTCTGAATAATAAAACTCAGATAGTAAAATAAAATTTACTTCCAGCAGAATTGGAATTTAAATTTCCAAGAGTTCCATACATCTCCTTCAATTTCTCTTAACTTCTGAACCCCAATGACAAAAGATTATGAATGAAGAGTCACAAAACATTTCTTCAACAGGTCCCAATCTTCAAACCAATTTCTATAGTTCCATTTCTTTCACTTTTTTTTTTAATAAAAACAAATAAAAATCTAAAGTTTAACTTTATATGCTACGCACCAGTCACCAATAACTTTGTTTGCCAGGAAGATAAGTGATGCACAGGTCCCCCACACAGCCTTCCCCTTTTTAACAAAGTCACGTAGAGTAGGAAATTGAAATTAGATTACAAGAAGTTAGTTAATTGTTGTTTCTTGTAATTCTAGCCTAACCAAAAAACAAACCATTTCATCAAATTATGTATTTGTTACAAAATTTCTTCCACATAGTTTTGATGGATTAGATTAAATGGGTATCACAATAAATTTAACAAATTCGGAAGAAAAAAAAAAAACTCAAATTTCTTTTTTGAACCTATCTCTTGTTGAATAATCTCAAAATAAAATTTAAGTTTTTGTGGGGATTTTTTTTACCTTTATCGATGATTACTCAAAGTATGCATATATTTATTTAATGAAAACTAAATATGAAGTTTTCAAGAAATTTCGAATCTTTAAGGCAGAAGTTGAAAATCAACTTAACCATGTGTAGACACCCCATTTTTGCATCTGTCTAATTCGACAATTCGTCACCCGATTGTTGTGGATTCCTATTGATGAGTATAAAGAACTCGAAGGCTTGTGAGTACTATTCTTGATTCCTTTTGTTTTTAATTTTTTTTCTTTTTCTTCATCCCCTTACTCGTCACAACTTGACATAGAAATTTGCGCATGCTTAGGATCGCTACATCTTACACCCGACTTAGCAAACACGTACGCTTAGGGTTGCTACACAGTTCGATAACTTAGAGATCACGCTACATTGGGAAAATGTGACCTTGAAACTTAGAAATAATCACGTTGGGACTGAAAGAAACCTCACATTAAAATTCGTAAAAATTTGTAAAAATCACCAAAATGACGAAAATACCCCTAATATATTTTGGACCTGCGAAAAATCTTGAAAGTACCTCCATCGCACTCAGAATGTGATTTCGAGTCTAATGGGATCCAAATCGACAAAAATAGAGAAATTTAGGAAAAATCATAAAAATAACTAAAATACCCTTAATATCCAACTCTAACATAGAGACCCTAATCCCTAGGAAAATCAAATTCAAACCGAAAATCAAAATAAAATTCAAATAAAAAATTAACCTTCAACCCAAAAGCCAATCTAAAATTCAAAATCAAAATAAAATTCAAATCGAAAATTAAACTAAAATTTAGTCAAGAAATCAATTTAAAATTCTAATCAAATTAAAATCTAACCAAAAATCAAATTAAAATGCAAAATCAAATTTAAAATTAAAATTATTCAACTGATTAAATTAAAAATAAAAATAAAAACCAACAAACCAATAAATTCAAAACAAAATCCAACTAAATTGAAAATCGAACTCATTTGACTAAATCAAATTTGAAATAAAATCAAAATCAAATTAAAATTGAATCAACAAAATCAAAATTTAAAATTAAATTGAAATTCTAAATCAAATTACAAAAAAAATTCAAAATCAAATCATAATAAAATAAAAGTCAAATTAAAATTCAATCGATTAAGCAAAGTGAAAATTAAAATCCATCTAACTTTTAAATCAAAATCCAATCCATCGATTAACATTGAAATTAAAATTCAATTGACCAATTAAAATTGATTAATCAAATTCAAAACTAAAAACAACCAATTGAATTCAAAATTAAATCAATCAACCAAAAGTAAAATCCACTCGATCAAATTGAAATCCAAATCCGATTGAATTAAAATTAAGTTCCAACTAACCAATCAATTTAAAAATAGTCTATGAGAGATCATTAAGGCGAGTAGCATGGGATCACCACCCCCTATTATTCAAAAATAAAAAAATAAAAAAGAAAGAAGAAAAACGTGGGCACACATTTTCTTTTCCAACTCTCTCTTTCCCATGTCCTCTATTTCCCTCTCTTCAATTTCTCATAATTACCCATGTCCCCACCATCTCTCCCTCTCTCATGTTTGATAGTAGAACCACCATAAAATAGGATCAAGGAAATCATTGAAAAGGGGGAAAAACATTTTGGGGCTGCCCTTAAAAAAAATAGCAACATTCTTCTTCCTCATTGAAAAAAAAGAAAAAAAAAGTCATACATTCTTCTCCATTAATGTCTTCAACTCCTCTCTCTCACGTTGGACAGCAACCCTACTCCTTCTTCTTTCCCATTTTAAAGAGAAAAAACTCATAATAATCATCTTTTTCCATTAATATTTTTTCGCCATCTTCAAACAAAAAAAAAAAAAAGAAATCAAGAGTAAAAGATACCCCCTTCCCCAACCATCTTCTTTCTTTCACTCTCTCTATTCTTCTTCCTCTTCACTACATCTTTTTTTTCAACCATTCTAATAGCCCCCTCCCCCAAAAAAAAAAAAAAAAAAAAGAGAAAGATTTACACAGCAAACTCGCAAGATCACTGCACTACTCATAAGCTATTTCGAATTTTTGTTGAAAGAATCCAAACGTCCGAAATCATTTGACAGATAATTTTTTATTTTATTTATTTATTTATTCTTGATTTCATAATTTTTTATGTACCTGAATGGATTTATCAATTTTTGGTATACGTGGCACTAATAGCAATATTTGAGTTTTTAAAGTATTAGTAGATCGATTTATTGATTTTTAATGTTGATAGATTGATCAAGTTAATTTTTTTATACAAAATTAGATAGTCGACACATTAATTGTTTAATCGGATCGAGTCATTGATTTGTGATGATTCACCAATTGATTAATAATTTAATCGGATCGACTCACTGATTTTGTGATGTTAATGGATCATCTCATTGATTGATAATATTATCGGATTGACTCGCTAATTTTGGTGCACGTGACGATTTCATAAATCAAATTCCTTTGATGAAAATTGTTGAGTCAACTCGCTGATTTTGGTGCACATGATGATTTCAAAAATCAAATTCCTTTGATGAAAGTTGTTGACTCGACTCACTGATTTTTTGTGCACGTAACATTAAAAATCGATTTCATATTTTTCAAGATGTAATCGAATCAATTCACTAATTGTTGTGTCGACTCACTTAATTATTGTACATTGAAAATTTAAAATCGAAATTTTCTATGAAATGGATACATGAGTCAACAAACTGATTTTATGTACATTGGAAGTTTCAAATCGAAATTTTCTATGAAATGGACACGTGAGTCAACTCACTGATTTTGTGTACATTGAAAGTTTCAAATCAAAATTTTCTATGAAATGGGTACGTCAGTCAACTCACTGATTTTGTGTACATTGGAGGTTTCAAATTGAATTTTTCTATGAAATGGGCACGTGAGTCAACTCACTGATTTTGTGTACATTGGAGGTTTAAAATTGAAGTTTTATAAATGGGCATGTGAGTCAACTCACTGATTTTGTATACATGGGAAATTTAAAATCAAAGTTTTCTATGAAATGGGTATGAGAGTCAACTCACTGATTTTGTGTACATTGGAGGTTTAAAATAGAAATTCGCTATGCAATGGGCACGTGAGTCAACTCACTAATTTTGTGTACGAGGTTTTCTTCAAATTGTATGTTTTCAATTGTGCAGATGAGTATCTAGGTGACCACTACACAATGTCGTTGCTTTGAATAATACATCCTTAAATAAAGATGTAAATATTTTCTCTCATTAAAGCAAAAATATAGGTATTTCTCTCTTAGAAAATGGAGGATTGGTACTCAGTTATTGTCAAACCTGGTTTCAGATCCACTATCCAAACATTTTTTCCAGCTCCAACTCTCCTAAATTGATATGAAAGGTTTGAACCAAATATAGGAGGTAGTAGACCACAAACTACAGAAGGTTGTAGACAATACGTTAACTAAGAAATCATTTGTGATCATATTATAAGCTATAGTGATCATTTGGTATTTCCTTGATTTTCTTTGTTTGGTTATACATAGTAAGCTTTCATCATTATAGACAAATCATAAGAGAAAATGTTTTTATCGGCATATATTTTGTACAAATATGTTATTCCTTTCATCCTCTTTTTCAACTTTTGTTATTTAATATAATTTTTATTATTGAGATATTTGCGAACTACTATATATAGAAATTTCAAATGTCTCAACTATTAACCTGTGATTTTTGGTTTTTGAGACATTTGGTGTAACTTACACATCCTTACCAAATTGTATGGATAGTCCATATGATACAAAGATAGTGATAAATTGAGTAAAAATGGCTAGTAGTGGTTCAAGTCATTCTTTCTTTTACTGTTCTTTCAAGTGAGCCCCCTTGTCTCTTTTTGTTCCAATTTTTGGTACGAGCAGTTCAGAAGAAACCTACTTTCTAGGGGATGGTATTGAAGTGTCGATTAGCATCACAAGTTAAGAATTGATGGAAAGCATGGAGAAAGGTCATGACTCAGCGTGAGAAAAAAATATGATCTGAGCTTTTGAGCTGAGTAAACTAATGCCAGCCAGATTTTTCTATTTCTTGTGTACTTCACCTCCAATGGTCCGAGTGTCTTATTGATGAAATATACTAGATATTCTCGTTCGAGGTCCACCCTAAATAAAACCGAGCTTATTGATAGTGTTGTGGCTACCAAGTAGATTCCTAACTCTTCTCCTTTTTCTGGTGTACTGGGTATGGGTAGTTGTCCTAGGTATTTCTTCAAGTTGGGAAAAGCTGTCTCGCTTCCTTGTTCCATTCGAACAATTTTCCTTTCTTTAGTAAGCTGAATAGCGGTCGGCATCTATCCGAGACTCATGAGATCAACCTATTTAGAGTTGCAATCCTCCCAGTTAAGGTTTGCACTTGCTTGATGTTCTTTAAACTCAGCATCTCAATTGAAAAACGTATTTAATCGGGGTTTGCCTCGATTGCTCTTTTAGTAACCATATACCCAAGGAATTTACTAGAAGATACTCCGAAAGTGCATTTCTTCGGGTTTAATTTCATTTAATATCCCCTCAAGCGCTCAAATGTTTCCCCAAGGTCCCTTAAGTGATCTTCTGCCCGCATGCTTTTCACTAGCAAAGCATCGATGTACATTTCTATCGTCCTCCCAATCATGTCTTCGAACATTCTGGTGACCAACCTTTAATAAGTTGCCCCATCATTTTTTAACCCAAAAGGCATCACTTTGTAGTGGAACAACCCCTGCTTCATTGTAAAAGATGTCTTCTCCTGATCTTCCACTACTAGAGGGATCTGGTTATACCCTGAGTATCCGTCCATGAACAACATATTTTCGTGCCCAAAGGTGGAGTCGACCAATCTATCAATTCTCGGTAGAGGAAAACTATCTTTTGGATATGATTGGTTGAGATTGGTAAAGTCGGTGCAGACTCTGATTCTTTTGTCCTTGTTTGGCACAACCATTACATTAGCTATCCATTTGGGATACTCAACCTCCTTAATGAATCCCACTTTCAAAAGTTTGCTAATTTCCTCGCTTACTCTCTCCCTCAAGCACAGAGACAATCATCTCGGTTTCTATCAAACTGGTTGAGTTGCCTTATTTACGTTCAATCGGTGGCACGTGAAAAGAGGATCTATCCTCGATATATCTTCAAAAGTCTATGCAAAAACATCTTTGTTGGCTTTTAGAAATTATACCAACCTATCCCGTTTTTCTTTTGGTAGTGACGTCCTGACATTGGTCATATGTTCTCTACTAGTTCTGAGATCTACTTGTTCCATCTCTTCAATCGTGGTTACTCGTTCTTTCGGTGATTATTTCTGTAATTGGTACAATTGCTCGGTTTCAATAGATGGTTCCTTACTTTTCTTTCGAGGGTCGATTTCGTCATGTCTTCCGACTTTGAGTGACATTGCAAAGCATTATTGGGACATCTTTTGATTTCCTTTGATTTCCATTATCCCTTCCCTATTTGGGAATCGTATTACTTGATGGAAAGTTGATGGGACAACTTTCATTTCGTGTATCCACCTTCTCCCAAGTATGGCATTGTACGCTGAGTCCGCATCGATCACTTCAAATCTTGTCATGACAACTCTAGAACCAGTTATTATTGGGAGGGTTATTCCCCCAACTGAAATAGTCGGAGCTCCGTTGAATCTATACATGGTGGTTTGAGTCAGTTCCAAACTTTCTGAGACACCCATCTTCTTTACTGCTCCCAAGAAAAGGATATCTATTGCGCTTCCTACATCGACCAAGATTCTTTGGAGATCTACATTCCTCACCAGTAGTGCTATTATTAGGGCATCTTGGTAAGGCATAATTATATCATAGAGATCATCTTTTGTAAATACTATTGCTTGTTCACCCAAGACATACCTTGATTTTCATGATCCATCGACCCCTCTAGTCGTACTTCCTAGTGATCGTGTGTACTATCTTCCGTTCTCCAGGCTTTTGGTGCCTTTCTTTCCTAGGGGGTTGGGTATGTGGTCTCAGATCTTTACCCCTCTAGTCTCTTCCTCTCTCTCTTGTGGTGATTTCTACATACCTTCCGAGTTTTCCATCCTCGATCGTATCCTTGATGATATGTTGTTACCTGTAGCAGTCTTCGGTCGAGTGATCTCTACTCTGTGATATTCGTAGTATGGCTTCCTCGATTTTCCTGGGTAATCCCACGGTGGTTGCATAAAACTCGGGTTATTGCTAATGTGTCTCAATATCTCGGACAACTTTTCTTTGAGTGGCATGTACACCCACCCTCTTTTCCACCTCGATTGCCTTTTTGGTTGCCGACGTTGTTTCCTACCATCCTTATTCCTCGGTTTAGTTGCAGCTTTTGGGGCTTCAGGATCTACCATTTTGACGATGATAATGTGTGATACTTGCCCCCCTTGCTTTTCAGTAATTTCTCCATTAGGATATACTTTTCCACCTTTGTGTAGAGGTTTTTAAGTCGTGACAGGTTGGAATTGATCAATGATTCATATAACCGAGTTCCAGGGACAATCATCGCTATATAAGCTGCACACGCGCTCGCCTCATCCAGATTTTTGACGGGTAGTGTCTTCATTCGAGAATGAGTCATGAAAGATCGGATATTCTCCCTGACCTTTTGTTGCAGGTGGAAGAGCGTGTTTACTCTTACTTTTTTTTTTTGTAAGTACACAAATTGTCCGACGAAGGCTTCTTCAAGCTAAGAGAAATTCATTATCAATCCTGCAGGCAGCCCCTGAAGCCACGACATAACTCCTTGCCTTAGAGTTGATGGGAAAAACTTGTAAAGTAATGAATCGTCGTTCTAGTACATGACCATCTGATTCTTGTAGTGGAAGATATGATCCATAGGATCCCTTGTTTCGTCATATGCTAAGATGGAATGCCTTCGAAGGGTCGGATCCCATTATTGCTGGTGAAAATGGTGTCTCCCTGAGTTTTCGAATTGCATTCCAAGATCGTTGTCCCAAATCTTTTCCTCGAATGAGTTCCTCATATCTCCTCCGCAGCATTTCTTCCACTTCTCCCTTCATCATTGGGTTCCGAACTTTGGAGCTTCCCTACTACGCTTTCATAGCTTCTGAGTTCATAGTGCACTCACCCTCAGTTTGTTCTTTTGTAGGGGTAGAAGTCTCTGTTTGCCTTCCCCTACTGGATCTCCTATCGTCTCAGTCCCCTCACCCAGTCTTTGTCTGAGTTCATTGTTTTCCCTCCTTATTGCCGTGATTTCATCTTTTTTGCTTTTCCAACCCTTGACGCATTTCTTCCCCCATCTCCGTTAGCAAACGGTGCAGCATCAGCATTGGGTCTTGCAGTGCTGGTGGTGGGTCCATTAGTAAGAGATCAGCTAGGCCTCCATGTTTTTCATGTCTTGTTCTCACCATCTTGGTCATTTTTCTCCTTGTAACGAATCATACGGACGATACCACATTGTAGATGCAAAAATTTGCTTTACCTTGTAATCTTCTCTAACAAAAGAGTTCTCCTTTTCCTGTGTTCCTAGGAGGGCCTGCAACAACACCACTCTGACGCCCAAGTCAAAATTCCTAGCACAAGTTATGTAGAGTATTTTAAGAGAGAAAATTGCATACCCTTTTTGGCATGCTACACCTTTGTATTTATAGGGATTTCTTCCCTTAGATTTTCTCGGATTTTCTCCATGATTCCTGTCCGAGTAGTTATGCCCGTTTAGGGATTCACCTTGATTTCTACAAAAGCAGTTATATCCCATATTCCATACTTTACAGGATTTGTACCGAGCTCCACACCATTGAAGCTTGGTAAATCAGCTTCACAGGTAACTCGGATGATCGGTTAGGTTATCATGTAATTCAGTCCTTCTCCTAAAACTCCTCGAGATTGCCACGTGTCGCTTGTTCGAAAAATATCCTCCACAACTACCAAACTCTCAATTTTAAAGATTGAAGGTAGAGTAGATAGAATCCAAAATTCAAGATGAGTGTTAATTTTTTTTACCAAAAAAGGGTGTATATAACTGATTTTGAGAACAAAAATCAAAGGTATTAGCTAGAAGTTGAAGAAGTGCATTGATCATAGTTTCCATTAATCTATTAAGAGGATTGAGTTCAATGGGTACATGTCCTCAGGAGCATCCCTAATATTCACTAAAACATGGATGCATGTCCATTTTGGAAGTCTGCGCAGTGGAAGTTAAAATAATAATATTAATAATAATAATTAAAGATATCCATTTGCATCTCAAAAAAAACAGGAGAAGAGTAGATTTTAAATAATTTTTTTATCTTTATATAAAACGTTAATTAATATTATTTATATAATATATTAAAGATAAAAAAGCCTCAAACTTTCACCTTGGGCCTCAACTTCTATTGAGTCGGCCTTGCAAATAGACATCGTTCCTAAGAATGGGACACCGTATTGGATCCTGAGTCTTTCCCTTTAGATCTCGACTTTCCAAAATTTTGAAAAAACCAATCATGTGCACGTGTCAAGTTATATTTAAATTTATATCCATACACTCATCTTCTAAAAATTGTTAAAAAATATTTGTCCTAATTGGATGTTCAATCTTGGATGATGTTCCACCCTAAGAGGGAAAATGAATTTCTATCCCGTTCTCTAGTAAATCGATTTTTTCCATTTGTAAAGTTGTTCTCTTATCCTCTACATCCTTGAAAATCTGAAGGAATATTTTATTCTCTACATGTACAAATTTTTTAGGGTAATTCGAATATCCACTCCACATTTTGATCAATATTAGAGATACCCCAATATTTTCAATCTCCGTATTTACCATTTGGGCAAATACAATTTTCTAGGTTAATTTAGATATCCACTCTTTGATAAAAAAAAAAAAAATGGTTAAAACACACTCGTCAAACATTACAAAGGTTTGGCTCAAATTATAATCCCCACATTACGAAACATTATAACACTCCTTCAAACAATTTCAGATATTTTTAATGACTACGACTAGGCTCATATAATATCCTAAACCTTAAAAATAGAAATCTAGAGAAAAAAGAGAGAGAACTTCTATTGGCACCTAAACATTTACTCATTCTCAACCAGTCACTTATTTTCTTTAGTTTTAATTGGGGTGTATTAAGAAAAAGTCGGGGTCTCAGTAGCAGCTCTCTTAAAAAAAATCTATGAACTTTTAGACAATGCAAAATAATAATTTTAGGTTTATTATTTAATTTTTCTTTGAATTTTGTAAGGTACTTGTGTTGTGTTTTGTATTGCAAAGGTTTCACTTGAATTTTTTTAGTAGAAACTTAATATTGTTGTGTACTAGTACAAATTTCAAAATTAGTATTAAATTTCATAATTGATTTAATATGCTATCCACATTTTTATTGCGATTGTGCATCATACATTCTATTCTTAGGTGAGTTTTCTTGTATGAAATATTGGAACACCCTGAATTGAATTCTATTTCTTTTGGGTTTATATTGGCAACTTAAGTTTAGTCCATTTTTTTTGTGATTTAATTAGTTTGAATTTCTATATATATATATATATATATTTTTTTTTTTGTTAAGTAAAATCAATTGCTAACAATTAAAGGAGTAAAGAAAGAAAGTACACTAAAAATAATTATTAAATTTTACATATTTCTATTGCATATAATTATAGTAATCATTGACTAGTTAACTATCAAATCTTAATTAAATTATATAATATAAATTACTTTTTATTATTTTTTAATTATTATATTCACGTTCTAGGTACATCCATTTTACTAGTTATTGTAAATATGACTTGGCCATTGAAGTTTCTTTGGCATGTAAAATACGAGTGCTTAAACAGGATCTTCGTGCACGTTCGGATTGGTGGTGTCGTGAATCTTGAGATCGCGGTAAAAATATTCGCAACAACTTGGACATCGTCTGTGGGAGGGAAAGAGGATTTCGATTTCATTCTCTCTTAACTTAGTTAAGTAGTCATGGTACAGGAAGTTCAAACTAGAATAAAGAGAACAAAATATACCAATCAACAAGTTCAGCTAAAGGTTCCTTTGTCGGATTACCGGGAAGATAATGATCAACAACAAAGAGATGGAGTACCACATGAACAACTTAGTGCCCAAGTAGAGGAACATCTTAATGGTCAGGAGCAATTGGCAGATGTAGCGAATTGATTCTCGAGATGGAACCAATTGTCATGTGATACAGAGTCGCCATCATTTATTGAGTTAACTAGGTGTGAATGACCACTCGGTTTGATTTTTTTAAAATGATTTAATTTTCTGGTAAGTTGACTCCAAAGAAAAATTCACGATCAAATATTTGGATTCAGAGGTTTAATTGTGACTCGGGGAAGGTGTTAGGCGCCCCTACTCACCTGTTTACACGGTTACATACTTAACGTCACTCGGATTTTCGTTTCACAGTGATTTTTATTTTATTATGTTTTTTTTCTTACTTTTGTTTACAAATGATGTACAATGAATCGAGTAGAAATCAAGCAAATCACAAATATTTGACTCACTAATAGTTCGAGGACATCCAGCACATGCTCAAACATTGCTTTCAGTCACTTGCCCAAATAATTTATTTTGATTCGTGATTAACCAAGCCTAAATCAATGATGTGTGTGTGCCACGTGTTTTTTTTTTCTCTTAGAATTTGGAAATATCAAGTTAACTCAACATTTGAATATTGCATTATTTCAACCACTATCATACATTTTAATCAAATCATATTTCAGTCCACAATCAATTTTATGCCAATATCAAGTTAACTAAATGCAAAAAGATTTTGAAAATTTTGAGTTATATATATATATATATATATATATTAAGATTTTGAGCCATGGTCAACTCGATAAAAATCCAAAAATTTTCAATATCCAAAAACCTTGAATCGACTCCATAGAAATCTGATAATCCAATTAATTCAACGATCATTTATGTAAAAAATGGAATTATTAAGACATTGAGTTGACTCAATATCCACTCGGTCAAGAACGGATTTTCTCCATGTTGGGTCAAAATTATCTGAAAAGTGTAACACTCAACTTGACAAGAAAACATTTTTCTTACTATCTTGGCAAGATTTGAAATCTTACTAAAGTTCATTGAGCTCAAATGCGTTATTAGGCTAACAATCGAACATTGCAGCCCTTTTAAATTTAAGAAAATTACTATTCTTTTAAATAAAAAAATTCCTTCATGGACTGAGTAATGAATTTCCACCTAACTCCCAGATTTAAAATTAAAATTCAACAATGAAAAATATATCTATTTTTTGGAATTTTTTTAAAAAATTCAAAGAATTTTGTCCCTACAACTCAAAAGCATTGGATCATGTATTCGGGTATCACAGGTTGAGCCCAAGGATCCTTGGTACGGTTGAAAGACAAAAGAGTTGGTTCTCAAACCTTCTTTCTTTTACTTCTGTAAATTCCTTTAAAGTTTAACTACCCTTAGCAAGAGTAGGTTCAAGACTCAAACCCTTACAACAACAAATAAAAGAATTTATTTCTCAAAGAATTTCATTCTCATTTAATAATAATCCCCCCACATGAATGAAATGAAGAAGGAACACATCTGGTGTACAACAAAGTTGTGAATGGGCAACATTGTCTTGTGGACTTGAATCTTTGCTTAGTGATGTCGTTCAAATATACGTAGTACTAAAAAGGGGCTGCTGATCCGCAGGGAGCAATGGAAACAAAATAACAGTATGGTATAGAGAATACTTTGTTGGGAAATTTTGAGAAGAATTAATGAAATAACTAGGTGAAAAAAAATCTAGAGGTAGAAACACCAAGGCATCGGATTGGGGCTCCTTCTCTCAATGGTGTAATATTAGGTAAATAATCCTTAAATATGTGATTGGGGATTTCACATCCCAAATCTCCAATTGGAGAGTTTTGAAATACAAATAAAAATTTTACGATCTAAAATTTATTTCTAATTAATTATTAAATCAAAATACTTCCAAACCATAATTTTACAGAACAGATTAAATGACGATGATGTACCTGGAGGCAAAAACAAAGCGGAGAATGATATCCAATAAGATTAAGGTTTCTTGCTATTGAGAAATGTGGGATTTTTTTATTTTTATGTAACTATGAAAAAAGCATGACTAAATTCATGAAATAGATTTAACCTTAAAGATTCAGAAGGAGAAGAGAATTAAAACAATAAATAACGGATAAGAAATCATAAACAATGAAAGAAAATTAAGGATTTGAACGTAATAGCTGAAAGCGCCCTCAATCCTTGGGGTGCGCGGATCTGCTTTTAATTTTTGAGGTTTGGGAGTCGCCACCTAGTTATTACGGTCTAGGAACCGAACATTGATTCTAAAAGGCAAATAACATTAATCTACGAAAGAAAATACGGGTCCAGGGATTACGTTACGGGGTTGGAAGGTGTTAGGCACCAACCCCGCCCAACAAACGCCGGTCTCTACTATTCCCCATAGAAGATTACATTGCTAAAGGATATAAAATAAATAAATAAAATAATAAAAAAATAAAAATTTTACCTTGATGATCGCAACAATGATTCCCTCAGAACTGGTGGAGAGATTCCTTGCTTCATTTCCGTCGTTGGATCTGCTTCTGATCTTCTAAGATGAAATATCTTCTTCCTAGATCTGAGTGTTTTTTATTTTTTGATAGATTTTTGACTGTTTTAGAAGGGTTTTTGGGTGTTTTTTGAGCTAAAGTTAGGGTATGGATGTTAGGTAAGGAGTTAGGACTTCGAAATTAGGGTTTTGGAAAGGTTGGGGAGGCTTTTTGACCTATTTTTTCTAGGATTTTCTCTTTGATACGAAAATAAGTTCTATAGACCCTTATTTATAGATTTTTTAGGTGCTTTTTAGATAGAGTTAGTGTTTAATTAGAATTACATTAGGTAGTTTTAGAGTTTAATTAAAATTCTATTAGGTTTAGGGTTTGACTTTGGTCTTATTAGATTGAATAGGGTTTTGACTTAAGTCTTACTTGATTGATTAGAATCTAGGGTTTTGACTTAAGTCTTACTTGATTGACTTGACTTTAGGATTTTGACTTAAGTCTTACTTGATTGACTTTAATTTTAATTAGGATTTCACTTTACATTAATTACTGTTTTAATTATTAATTTCTGAATTTTTAATTATTAAAATTGTAAAATTACCATTTTACCATCGGAAATGACTTTTTGCATTTTAAGTCATTTTTTAATGTTACAGGATGTTTTGGAATTGATTTTTCGTAAGGAATTCAATGGTAATATTGGTTTTTTTCATTTATGAAATGTTTTGTGCGAAATGGTCGTGAACTTTATGAGGGGTATTTTCGTAATTTTATCAAATATTGTGAAAATTGGCGAAATGGTTTATTTGGTTTCGATTTGTTATTTTATGTGTTTGAAAGGATTTTCCTAAGCATAATGTAGGCTCTAGGGATGTTTTGAGGTTAGGGGTATTTTGGTAATTTGATCATTTTTTGTGATTTTTACCGTGAAACTTGTTTTTGTCTGCAAGATGATAATTTATATGTTTTTAGAGTAATATTTTCCTAGCGTAGTGTGGTTTCTAGAATTTGGCTTTAGATACTTCATCCGAATTTCTGAAACATATCTAGCAACAAAATATAGCATTGGAATAATCATCCATCATTAGGGAATCGTTGCAATCGGGTTGACGAGTTGATTAATCAAGCGAGTGCAAAAATGAGGTGTCTACAGATACCCCTCTTTGGCAGAGGGTTGATGTAGACACCCCATTTTTGCATCCGCCTGATTAATCAACTCGTCAACCCGATCGCAAGGATTCCCAATGATGGATGTGTATTCCATTGCTTTACTTTGTTACCAGATTTGTTTCAGAAATCCAGATGAGGTATCTCGAATTGACAAAACCTTAGAAACCACGCTACGCTAGGAAAGTATGACCCCAGAAACATAGAAATCATCATCTTGCAGACCAAAAAGAAGCTTCACGATAAAAATCACTAAAAATTACCAAAATACCCCTAACCTCAAAACAACCTTAGAGCCTACGTTACGCTTAGGACCCCTTCTCAAACACATAAAACAACAAATCAAAACCAAATAAATCATTTCACCAATTTTAACATAATTTGACAAAATTACGAAAATGCCCCTCGTAAAGTTCACAACCATTTCACACAAAAAAACTTCATAAATAACAAAAACTAATATTTCCATTGAATTCCTTACGAAAAATCGATTCTAAAACATCCTGGAACATTAAAAACCGACTTAAAACGTGAAAAGCCCTCTCCGGGGGCAGAATGGTAATTTCACAATTTTCATAATTACAAAATTCGAAATTAATAAATAAAATATTAAATAATTAAATTTAAACATTAATGAAATTAATTTAAAATTTTGAACCTAAAAAATCGATTAATCGGACTCTCAAGCAAAATTGTTGAGGGTTCGTGGGATATTTCTTTAAGGACCCCTCCATTTGGGGGTCCAAAGAATTAAAGAAATAATGGAAGGGGGTTCTCCAAAATTGAAAGTAAATCAAGCAAGACTGAAGTCAAGGTATTAAAGTCAATCAAGTGAGACTGAAGTCAAAATTAAAGTCAATTAAGCAAGACTAAAGTCAAGATATTTAAAGGCAATCAATTAAGACTAAAGTCAAAACATTAAAAGTCAATCAAATAAGACCAAAAGTCATAATAGAATTATAATTGATTAATAACTCTATCTAATAGAGTTCTAACTTAAAAATAATTCTACCTAAAACAATTCTAATTAAAACACAATTCTACCAAAACAAGTCAAAAAATTAAAACACAACTCTAATTAAAAGATCTCTAATTAAACACTAACTCTATCCAAATCAACTCCTAAAAACATCTATAAATAGAGGTGCTCACACCCTATTTTCGTATCAAAATAAACCCTAAGAGAAGTAGGTCTAGAAGCTCCCCTAACCCCCCATAAACCCTAGTTTTGGAGCCCCAACTCCTTAGCTAACATCCCTCCTTCAATTTTAGTCTAGAAAACACCCAAAAGCCTTCTAAAAACACCCCCAAATCCTCAACGAACTTGAAGAGTTCAGATTCAAGAACAAGGAGATACCTCGGTCTCGGAGATCGAAGACAAATCCGGAAACAGAACGTAGCAAGGGAGCACGGTACAAGGAGCTCTTTGTCAGATCTGAGGGAGTAAAGTCCTTGCATCGGAAAGGTATTATTTTTTTTATTTTCTATTTTTATCTAGGTTTTAGCAATGTAATTTACTTGGGAATTTAGTAGAGACCGGCTTCGGCCGGGCGAGGTTGGTGCCTAACACCTTCCAACCCCGTAACTTGATCCCCGAATTCAGTTTTTTTTGGTTTTAGATTAGTTTTTATCCGTTTAGAGTCATTGATCGGTTCCTAGATCGTAATAACTAGGTGGCGACTCCCAAACCTCAAGGGTCAAAAGCGGGTCCGCGCACCCCGCGGATCGAGGGCGCTTTCAGTGGCGACTCTGCTGGGGACTATTGAGGATCAAACTTGAAAAACCCCAAGTATGGGAGCATTGCCAAGATGACCTAGTTTTTTTTTATTATTTAGTTGGATTTATTTTATTTATTTTTTCTGTTTATTTATTTTTTTTGTCTTGATTGTAGATGCTTTTGGGTATTGCATTTTTTTTTTTTTTTTTTCAATAAGGATCACTTTTTGATGACCCATAAATAATGAAAGATTCAAATTGATGGAATGATGAAGGTTGGACAGAAATATTAAAACGTTTTTAGAGAATATTCTAGTGAGAATTAAGTCTAAGAGCCTCTTAATAAAACATAGATCTCGTCGAGTAGATTAATTTAGAATCTGAGTTCACTCAATTTCGTTATCGGAAGCCTTAGATATCACTGATGCAAGTTCAATCTGTAAATCTGGAATTATTTCTGAATGAAAGTTGGGACAGCAACGTTAAAATTTTTTTACAGAATATTCTAATGAGAATTAAGTCTGGGAACCTCTTAATAAAACGTAGATCTCATCGAGTAGATTAATTTAGAACTTGAGTTCACTCAATTTCATTATCAGAAGCCTTAGATATCATCGATGCAAGTTCAATATGTAAATCTGGAATTATTTCTGAATGAAAGTTGGGACAGCAATGTTAAAACTTTTTTACAGAACATTCTAGTGAGAATTAAATCTGGGAACCTATTAATAAAACGTAAATCTCATCGAGTAGATTAATTTAGAACTTGAGTTCACTCAATTTCGTTATCGGAAGCCTTAGATATCATCGATGCAAGTTCAATCTGTAAATCTGGAATTTTTTCTGAATGAAAGTTGGGACAGCAACGTTAAAACGTTTTTACAGAACATTCTGGTGAGAACTAAGTCTGGACACCTATTACTAAAATGTAGATCTCATCGAGTAGATTAATTTAGAACTTGAGTTCACTCGATTTCATTATCGAGAGCCTTAGATATCATCGATGCAAGTTCAGATTGTATTTTCCTAATTCACAGAAAATCTGAATTTATCTAATGTTGGCACAATTAATGTTCTTGAGAGTGAGCTCATCTCAACCATTGTCATTCTATCATCAATGTAACACCTATTGGAATCCCGATTTATTTTGGATCACCTAAAAGTGATCATTGATTGGACTTTAAAAATTATAAAAATTGTGCCTATCGCGATGATTAGATCTAATTAATTATTATAGGCCCTTATTTATTAATTGATTTGCTAATTGATGAATGCTAGAGATGTGCACGTTTAAAGCTTGAATTAAACCATATGAGTATGTTCCTGATCGATGTTTGCTTGCACTTGTATGACTTAATATCCTCTCTTGATTGGTTTGATTGGGCCATGGGCCCATTTATTTGAAAAGGCCCCGGGCACACCCCA
>NW_028237514.1:0-19988 GCF_017979445.1 Akebia trifoliata
TAATTCCTCTCAAACCACAAAAACAATCAACCTTGCTTAGAGTAATCGATTCAAAGCAATCAAACATCCCAAAATCATTAGGTAAATATCCAGTAGTCCTTGTGTTTATGTTTGATTGGACAATCGTTGATTGTGAGGGTTGTTTGAGTCACAGTGGGTTCTGGTTGGGGTAAGGGGCATGAAAGGGTTGGTGGTTTAGTGGCGGTTGAAAATGAAGAAAGGAAAGTTCTAAAGAAAAACCTAAGCATCATTAAGATAACACCATAGAAACTCTAGACCAAGTGATAAAGCTTAGGGCTTCAAAACATAGAAGCCCTATAGTGACGTTGAATCACTAAGACCTCTACAAATAGGTTTGTGAGCAAAAAATGATAGAGTAAGACCCAAAACCCAAGCCAAAGTATTGCCCAAAAATGAAAATCAAAAATGAGATTTCTTGGGGAAGATGAACCATAGGAAATGGTTGTTCACTTTGAAAAATAATATAAAGCAAAGGTTGAAGTACCCCTGAAAGCGAGTGTGTTCGCTTATCCATAACAAATTCATTCGCTATAAAATTTGTTGGGAAATTGAACAAATATTGGGAAAGTGAATGTAAAGTAGTACCCCGCAAGCGAATCTGTTCATTATACCTTTTGAAAAATTGAAGTATTGATAGCGAATGCATTTGCTTAGTTGTAGCAAATGCATTCACTTAAGTCCCAAACTTAGCCAAGATTTCTTTATTTTCCACCTCTTATAGTATTCAGACAGTCATTCATTCCCATTGAGGATAATAATAGTGTGTTATCTAGACTGTACACATGTCTTAGCCGGGTAAGTGGTACTTGGAACGAGCCAGTAAATCCAATCTTGCCCAGCAGCAGGACAGACCAAGTTAGTAGTGTCTGGTCTGACTATATGGCAGGACAGTATAAGGGGAGATCTAGCCTACTTAGCAGAACATGCCTAATTCGAATATCTGCATAATTTTGGATTATGCATGTCAAGTCCAAAGATCTCCGAAGAATCTTGGACTGAATCTTAGTGATTCAAATTCCATTTAGGATCGTTGCAATTAGGGAATTCATTGTAATCGAATCCCGATTATAGGGGAAACCCTGATTTGAAAGAAAAACCTATAAATAGAGGAATCAATAAAGGAAACAGGATATTTTTTGGCTGAGAGACAAAGAGGGGCCTAAACTATTTTTTTAATATTATTTTTTCTACAACTCTAACTTGGTTGTCAAAGGATTATTGGTAGATACTACACTGGTGCTTATAGGAGGAACTTAGGAGGTACTTCGATTCAATAGAGTAAGGTCGATCAAGGTAAAACTCGATTTCGCCTCTATAAATTTGGCACCATCTGTGGGAATCACTACAACAAATTGATTTTAGTCGAAATAATGATGAGAACCACCAAATCAATCGAGGGGAATGATCATCTGCCTATTACGCCTATCAGAAAGACTATTATCTTGAATCAACTAGAAAATATGAGAAGGCAACAAATGGAGATGCAGAAAAGAATGGATGACTTAGTTGAATAGAACTGAGCGTTGAGTCAGCACATAGTGAACTAACAGAAAAAAAAAAAAAAAAAAAAACAAGATCTTCCACCTCCTAAAGGATATGACCATGATTCAAATGAAGAAGGCAGTTCTCGATTGCAAGACTCAAGTGGGAGGGAAGACATTGAAACCGCAATCCCCGTAACAACTCGAGTTGAACCCACGATGGGTTTGATGCGAGTGGAACTCGAAAATATGATTCGAAAGGAAAAAATGTGGAAAAGAACACGAATATCGGCTTAGTGGTTGTACAAGCCGTCAGGGGAATTCAAAAATCACCTTTCATGATGGAGATCTTGTCTAAAGAGATCCTAAAGAAGTTTGTAGCACCATGTTTCACCCCCTATTCAGGAACAAAGGATTCAGTTAAGCATTTGTTCCACTTTCGATAGATGCCAACTTTATGGTAGCGGAACGAAAGCTTGATGTATAGGTTGTTTCCCTCTAGTCTGTAGGGAAACACCCTGACCTAGTTTCAGAAGCCACTACCTTTGTGGCGCGATCATCGGCAACAAGAACATTGGAGTATATGTAAATGCTCTACTCAGCATGCGAATGTAGCAAGGAGAAAGCCTCAAAAATTAATGAGGAGATTCAAAGAAAAGGTCATGGCATTAGAGAGCTACGACGAATGAATTGCAGTAGTGGCGCTCAAGAACTCATTGTCATCTGGCTTAGGGTTATACAAATTACTGGTGAAGAAGAGGCTTCAAATGCTAAATGAATTTTTTGGAACAACAAAAAAGTATATCCGACTAAAAGATGATACTCGAAATTTGATCGAAAAGAGTAAGACAATACACACAGTAGCCAAACCTGGCAAGCAATAACAACAATCGAAGAAAATGAGAGTATAGCCTGAGTAGGATAGAGGACAAAAAAGGGATGTACTTTTCCATGCCCCCAACAAGATCCTGACCTTTATCGTAAATGAGCGTTATTTTGAATAGTAAGGGCCACTTCCACGAGATCATATAAAATAGGATGAAAGATATTACGTGTTCCATAAGGTTCGAGCTCATGCTACCAACACATGTCAAACTTCGAGAAGCCTGTTGTAGAAATTGACAGAGTAGGGTTTGTTGGGAGACTTAACCAGAAGAGAAAGGCCAGATTATCCTCGAGAAGAGAATCAAAGATGAGAGTAACCTCCTATAGAAAGTTAGGACGGAAGGGTTGTAGTGACTCATGTTATCTTAATAAAAACTTAAGAAGTCAGGAAAGAATAAAAATGACAAGAAAGTAAACATGCAGTGGGTAGAACATTTCATACACGTTTACATGACTAGAAACAGACCTACAAATCAGAGCAACATATATGATGAGCAAACAATGGCTTTCACTAAGAAGGACTTGGAAGGCATGGTTAGGCCACACTATGATGCTATATTGGAACCTTTACTCTTAAGAGAGTGTTGGTTGATAGCGGTAGCTCAGTCAACATTTTGTACATCTCAACCTTCCAAAAGATGAGGTTGAATAGGAATACACTAACCTAAGCGGGAACCTCTTTGATTAGATTTGATGGAAGATCGAACCAGTCCTAGGAGGAGATAGTTTTGCCGATACAGGCAAAATCGACGACCATAAGGACCAAGTTTATGGTTGTTAAACCAAGGTCAACATATAATGTTACTCTTGGGAGATGGAAGACACATGAGATGAGGGTTGTTCCATCGACGTATTATCAGGTCTTAAGGTTCCCAACGTCATAGGGGATGTGGGATATCGGGAGAGACCAAACAACAACTCAGGTGTACACTTTGGGTCAGGAAGAGTATACAAAAAGAAAAGGTTAACAATAGCAATTACAGTGGGGAGAGGTGAGCAAAATGGACCCCCATGCTTGGAGAATGTAAAAATGGTTGATATAAGGAAAAAAGGCAGATCGGAGAATAAAAAGAGTAAATTCCGAAAGAGCTAGAGCATCTGACAAACTGTTTGAGGACAAATAAGGATGTCTTTACTTGGTCGATAGAGGAGATGTTAGGAATCAGTCCTAAAATGATCTGCCATCACTTAAATGTAAAACCAAGCATGAAGCTAGTAAAGTAGAAGCCAAGGAGGTCAGCACCGCACATGAGGAAAGTGGTAAATAAACAAGTTGATCAGAGCAGGATTCATTAGGGAAGTACAATTTCCCAACTGGATAACCAATATTGTGGCGGTATCGAAGAAGAATAGGAATGTCAAGGGGTGTATCGATTTTATAAACTTAAATAAAGCCTATCCAAAAGACAATTTCCCATTTCCCAAAATAAATCAATTAGTAGATGCCAAATCATGCCATGTGAGATTGTCCTTTATGGACAACTACTCTAGCTACAATCAAATCCAACTATGTATTAATGATCAAGAAAAGACTACTTTCATCACGAAACATAGACTCTATTGTTATAAAGTCATGCCCTTTAGACTAAAAAAGTATAGGAGCAACTTACCAGAGGTTAGTGACGAAATTTTTTAGAGACTTGTTGGGAAAAATTGTGGAAGTTTACATCGACAATTTGTTAGTAAAAAACAAAAAAGAAGGAAGACCACATTGCAAATCTTGAAGAAGTATTTTCACGAATGATGAAGGTTGGGATGAAGCTTAACTCAAATAAGTGTACTTTTGCATTGACATCAAGAAAATTCTTAGGTTACTTGGTTGCAAAAAGGGGAATAGAAGCTAATCCAGACCAGACTAGAGCACTGCTTGAGATACCATCTCCAAAGACCCAAAACTAGATCCAGAAACTTGTTGGAAGGGTAGCAGTTCTAAATGGATTCATATCCAAATATTCAAACAAGTGTAGACCATTGTATTAGTTGCTATGGAAAAATAAAAAATTTGAATGGATAGAAGAATCTGACCATGTTTTTGTTGAGCTAAAAAAGTACTTAGGACAACCACCGATCCTCTCAAAGCTTGAAGATAGGAAGGAGCTTAGACTGTACCTTATTGTTTCAGAATGCGCACTCAACTCAGTCTTGGTCAAAACAGTGACAACAACGGAGTAGCCTATATATTTCCTTAATAAGACTTTCATAGGTGCAGAAACTAGGTACTCAAAAATTGAAAAATTGGGCCTAACCTTAGTCTACACAGTTCGTTAACTAAGGCCTTATGCTCAAGTTTATAAAGTTTAGGCAATCATAGAATATCCGTTAAAGTCAATGTTGGGAAAAACAAAAGGGTCGGGTAGAATGGAAAAATGGGCAATTCAATTGGTTGAGTAGGGTGTCTTTGTAGGGACAAGCGATTGCTGATTTCCCAATAAAAGAAAAGGTAGATCTATAGATGGAAGAGTTAGAGGACGCGGATAAATAAGAAGAATCAAACAACCAGCTAGGATGGAAGGTTTACATGGATAGATCTTCAAACATAAAAGGCTCTAAAATTGGAGTACTAGTACTCACCCCAGACGATACCAAACTAGATAAGATAGTTAAACTAGAGCTCAGAGCATCAAATAACGATGCAAAGTACGAGGCAATACTACTCAGACTAAACATGTTGATAAAACTAGGAGTCGAGGAAGTCATGGTCTATAGTGACTCACAATTAGTGGTCAACCATACGAAGAGAACGTTCGAGGCACAAGACCCTAGGATACAATTCTACCTTGAAAAGATCAAGACCTCCATACTGCAAGTTTTGAAAGTAAGGGTGGAGCATATACCTAAAATGAATAATATACATGCAGACATACAAGTCTATGTAGTTTCAATGCTAGCAAGACGAGATAAGAGGGAACTCTTACTCTGTTTCCAGGAAAGATCATTGATCGACAAACCTAAACAAGTCAGCCTTGTAGTAACAGTAAGTGATCAAGGGTGGATGAATCCAATTATTACCTTCCTCTAATCAGGAAAACTGCCTGACCACCCTAAGAAGGCAAGGCTAGTAAAGGCTAAAGCAGATCGCAATACCATCTTGGATGAGCAGTTATATAGAACATCCATTGATGAGCCATTTCTACACTCCTAACACTGGAAAAGACAGAAAAGGTGCTGAGAAAAATCCACAAAGGAGACTGTGAAGATCATTCAAGTGCTAGGTCAATAGTACATAAGGTACTCTCCCAAAGGTATTTTTTGTCGTATTTACAGAAAGATGTTATCTTGCATGTTAGACCTTGTGATAATTGCCAGAGACATGGGAGGATCATCCACCAACCAACCATTCAACTCAATCAATAGTCAGCCCATGGCCTTTTGTATAGTAGGGGATAGATTTGCTTGGTCCATTGCCTAGAACTCTGGAAAATCTAACCTTATTGTTAGTGGCAATAGATTACTTCACTAAATGAGTATAAGCATTTCTTTTATTCGTGATTTGCTAGCATGAAGTACAAAAGTTCATCTAGGAGAACATAGTTTGTTGGTTTGGTCTATCTCATATAATATTATCAAATAACGGGAGACAATTCTCGGGTGAACAAATCAAGTCATTTTGTAAGAAGCATGGGATAATATAGTTGTTCTCTTCACCGCAATATCCATAGGGAAATGCCAAGCTAAACCCACGAATAAGGTACTCATTGACATCCTAAGGAGAATGTTAAGAAAGGCAAAGGGTAAGTGGACAACAGTGTTGTATGGAATGTTATAAACCTATAGGACAACTGCTAGAACTTCTACTAGGTCATCTCAATTCACTATGGCTTATGAAATGGAAACAATAATGCCTACTAAAAATAATTTCCCAATATCACGTTCAAAGGTGGTTTGGATTGATCAAAACAATAAATAGATACTAGCAAAATTGGACTTGATTGAAAAAAATCGAGAAACATTACTAATAAGACTAGAAAGCTACCATCAGAGACTGTAGAGATACTTTAACACAAAAGTTCTCCTCAGAAAATTCAAAGAAGGAAATATAGTACTTCGCAAGATTTTCTACAATACAAAAGAGCTAAACATTGGGAAGTGAGGACCACATTGGGAAGGGCCTTACAAAGTGATAAAAATTGATCACAAGAGCTTCTATTATTTGGCCACCCTGTCAGGTCAAGAGTTGCCCATACCTTAGAATACATGTAACCTCAAAACATATTATCAATAAAAAAGGCTATTTTGAATCTACACGCTTTAAGTTTAACTTTGTGTGTCTCAAGGTCCTGAGTGGCAGTATGGCCTATGTGGCTCAAGGTCCTAAGTGATCTCTATTGTCTTGAGTGGTAGTATGGCCTGTGTGCTAAAGTGAAAAGTTCAGCCCTATGTGGCTCAAGGTCCTGAGTGACCTCTATTGTCTTGAGTGGCAATGTGGCCTATGTGCCAAAGTGAAAAGTTTAGCCTTGTATGGCTTAGGGTCTTATGTGACTTATATTGTCCTAAGTGGTTGTGCCAAAGTGAAAAGTTCAGCCTTGTGTGGCTTAGGGTCCTGTGTCACCTCTGATGTCCTGAGTGCAATGTAGCATATGTGCCAAATGAAAAAGTTCAACTCTATGTGTCTTAGGGTCTTATGTGACCTTTGCTGTCCTGAGTGACATTATGGCCTATGTGCTTAAGTAAAAAGTTGAGCCATGTGCTCAGGGTCCTGTGTGACCTCTACTATCTTGAGTAGCAGTGAATCTTATGTGCCAAAATGAAAAGTTGAACCCTGTATGGCTTAGGGCCCTGTGTGACCTCTGCACTTATCATCTCGTAAAGGTGCTACCTAAGGTTTAAAAAAACTTGAGTAGCACCTGGGTGTAAGATAATAAAAGAACATTATTCAAATAAAAATTCCAATATCAGAATTAAGTATGAGTTACAGAATAAGAGTATTAGAATGGTTCAATGAGATAAAATAGTTAAAATGAAAAGTAAAATTTTTCAGATGAAAAATAAAAATTTCATTAATTGTGCAGAATGACTACATAGTGAAGTCCTAAAATTGAAGATTACATAAGAAAGGGCAAATAGAGCAAATCAGAGGTAATGCACTTGGTCTTCAATAGACAGGGTTTGATTAGAAGAATCAGGCAATTCTTCAGCAAGGTTGGTTCAATCTATCAAATCAGCTTGATTAGGAGTATAAATCTGACCAGAAGCATTGTCTTGGCTAGGGGCTGGTACATCTTCCTCGTCCAACTCAAGAAGTGGAGGTACTCGTCCGAATGCACCCACCTATTTTGATCGATGCCCAAGAATAAGAAGAGTAGGACCACTATCAAAATCCTCATCTTCTTTGTCATCTCCATACTGTAGTTGAGCAGCCTCAAAATCTTCATGGTAGGCCTTGGTGGCTACTTCCTCCATGACCTGGAAGTAACGACCCTACAGTTGACCCTGTAGCTTTTTGGTCTCTACCTCATCTTCCTTGGCCTGTTCTATCATGGTTTCTACTCATGTTGACTCGAGTTGAGTTGTTAGAGTAGAACTGAGGGCAACTTTTATGCGTAGCTCCAAATCAGCTTTGAGGGAGCCCAGCTCGAGGTCCCGCTCCTTCACCTTTTACTCTTTTTGCTTTACCTTTTCCTGGAAGTCCACCATCACCGCATCCCTCCTCTCTATTCTCTCCTTGTAGCTAACGAGCTCTAGTTGGAAATATTGCTAGGAGCTGACAAGCTTCTTATTTTTGGTGTCCAAAGCATGGTTTGCTTCAAAGAATTGAGCCAAGTTTGCCTCGAGGTCCTCTATGGCCTCCTCAGTGGCATGATTAGAAGAGGTTAGCTTGTCGTTTAAAAGGGCCAACTTCTCCTCATACTCTCTAGTCAAAGCAGTTGCATGGCTCTAAGCTTCACACCATCTAAGGAGAGCCAAAGATCCGTACATGTTGGCCTGCTAAGAAAAAAACATTCAAAAAATTGATAAAATATAAAAGCAAGATATATGAAGATAGAGAAGAATATTACTTGGTAGAGGTCTTGGGTCAACTTCCCAAAGGCCATATCAGAGCTGGCCTGATCAACAAACTCCATGTCGTCAGGAGGAATGGAGTGGGAGAAGAATGAGGAAGCGATCATAGGGTCCACCACTCTGTTGTCCTTGTTGCTAAGCAGGCTAACACCCATAGTGAAGTTAGGCCTCTAGATTAGGTTCTCATTCCCCTCCTCAAGGAGTCCTCCCAACGGAAGGCTAGATCCTCGAAAGGGGTCTTGTAGTCAAAGGGTGAGGATACCCATGTGGATAAGCATATATATGGGAGTGTTCGGCTCACAATCTTATAATGACAAAAAATTTGTCCTATGTGGCTTAAAAGATTCGGATTGAGTTGATTTTTTGTGAAGATTATCTCTATGGTGAAAAGATCATGCTCACCAAAAATTAGCCAAATTTGTAACTTCTAAGTCCATCAAAAGTGGTTTACAAATTTTTGGGAAAAAATCAATGGTTTCTAATTCTAAAATAATTTTGATGGGGTTAAAAGTTTCATATTGGACTGATGTTTGGTGATGATGATCTCCTCCTTATCATATAGAACATCCTCACAAAAAATCAGCTCAATCCAAAACTTTTAGGACAAAAAATTTATTAGCATTTTGTCATCCTAAGATTGTCGGCCGAACACCCCCCATATATATATATACAAGTCATTGGTTAAAATCGTTAGGTACCTATGGTGATACTTGTTAGGATCGTTTTGATACACTTAAAAGTTTGCCACTACTAAATTAATTATTTTTTGAATCAAGTATGGGATTGTTAAAAAATAAATATATTTTATATTTATTTAGTGTTGATTCAAATAAAGCTAATTTATTTATTTTAGATTGTTTTTTTTTTTGGAAATGACTTTAAGTTTGTTGAGTTTTTTGTTAAAGTGAGAAGTAAGTGATGTGGAATGGAGAAATCCTATTGGTTGTTGTCTTTTCACTTGGATTAAAGTTTGCATTATGAAAAAAATGATTTTGGCTATCTTTTGCAATATTTTGTAAAAGCCCTCGTTGTTTTCTTAACCTTTGTGGAGGGATTTTGAAACCTATAAATAAGAGCTTCTTCTCCCCTCTTTCTTTATTACAAAGACTCTTTCCTTTAGAGCTCTTAATGGCTATTTAGCTATATGGAAAAAATAAAATGATTTGATTCTATATAATATATACTATAAAAATAAAAAAAATAAAATAAAATAAAAAAAATAAAAAGACCATCCATCTGAATATGGTTAGGCTTCAAACAAGCCCAAAGGGTTCTAAATCGGCCTATGGGACGTCTAATAGGTTCTCTAACTTGAATGAGTGCTTCGTGGTTCCAGAAGATGCCTATTTGAATTTCAGTATAAAGTGTGCCTTCTAACAGGTTTTTTTTTAATACCAAAAGTACAACTTTCAATGGGTTTCATACTTATTGTGTTCCTTTGTCCATTCTTGAATGGATGTGACCTTTGAGATTGTTCTCTCTATGTAAACTTGGGTTAAGGGGGTAAAAGTGAAAAAAGATAAAGTTGGTTGGTTTGGGTCAAGCCTAAGTAGGTTTTGCGTATTATTGAAAACTTTTAAAGTTTAAAGGGTAAAAGATGAAAACTAATAAAATGGATTATAGGGGTAAAAGAGAAACTAAAATAAATTTATAGGGGGTGAAATGTAGAGAAAATAAAGTGGATCCTACAAAAATATAATTTGATAAAAGGTTAAAGGGAAAAAACTGAAAAAAAAAAAAAAAAGTTGGAAATATATTATTATAGAATTTTGAGGTGAAAGGGGTAAAAGATGAAAAATACATAAATTAAATTAAAATGGATAAAATAAAAAATATAATAAAATTCGAGGAGTGAAAATAAAGTTGAGATGAGGAGGGGTAAAGAGAAAAAGCAAAAGTAGTTAAAGTGGATCTTGCACAAAGGTTGGTGCAAATAACTATAGCAATTCAATTGTGTTTTATTATATAGATATCAATTCTATCAAGAAAAAAACATAACAAAAGTTTAACCTATGTCTTCTGAATTTTCTTCTACTTTAAACTTTTTTATTATTTTATACAAAAAAGGCATTTGTGTGTATCAGAAATTTTGTGTTACAAATTCTTTCTAAGTTAGTGCAAACTTTGAGAGGATATACAATTTTGTATCTTGAGGCCAAATTCTCTAGCAACCCAATTGTATCTTCAATTTCAAGTGGAATGGTAGTGTATGTTATTTATTAGACAATGTTGATTACTACGTGTCTCATGCAGTTTCCATTACTCCGTTTTCTCATTTTTTTTCTCCACCTAAAATCATCACTAGGGGTATCTATGGTTCAGTTCCAATTCGATTCCTAAGGCACTTAGAACCATGACCATTATATTTTTTTCGGTTTCGATTTCAAAATAAATGGAACCGAAACCTCCAAAAGCATGGGTACCCATCGGTTCGAGTTCTCAAGAATCGAATGAGAAAAAAAATATTTCAAATCATTATAAAACTTTTTTTCTTTCAAAAAATTAACATATTGCTTAAAAAATTATTAACTCAATTACCATTTGGTATATCAAAAATAAGTTAATGATGTTTTTCAAAAATAAAAATTTATCTTTTCTAAAAGTAATAAATGTTTAGAGGAGATACACCTAATCCATAGTTTATATGAAAAATTGAAAAACTTTATTTAACATGCATTAATTTTGAAATAAAAGAATAACTTAAATAATATATAATATAAACTATGGATTAGAGCTTAATCCACGTGTAATAGAACCTAACGGTAGGGCCAGCTCAAGCTTAAGGCCACTTAGGCAATTGCCCACAATTGGAGAAGGTCCCCCAAAAAAGAATTTTTAATACTTGTTAGTTTTTTCAAAAAATAATTAGTAGTATTAATTTTCTTATTACACATACCTCCTTAAACGTAGAAATTGGGAGATGTTTTGAAAAAGAAAATTATTACACTCCTTTATAAGTTGTTTTTGAGATGGTTTTCCCAAAAAAAAAATTATTACCAAATTAAAGATCTCATAATTTCTAGTTTCCAAATAAAATAAATTATTTCATCTGTATCTCTTTTACAATTTGCACCTTAAAACATAAGAAAGTTAATTTTTAAATATTTTTTATTATTTAAATAGTTAATTATTATTTATATTAAAATATTAAATATAAAAAGGCCTCATTTTAAGATTTCACCTATGGCCTCAACTAGTATCGATCCAGCCTTGCCTAGCAGTTCTGGTTCATATTAGTTCATTCCATTTTAGACCCGGCTCTAATCAGTTCTAATAAAAAGAGAATCCGAACAAGACTTTCAGTTCTAGTTTCGGTTAAATGGGTATCCATTGAAACCCTTATGCATAACTATACTCTTAACCATTACTATATCGAACTATAAAGATTTGATTTATGATAATACACCTTAGTTTAATACTCCTTATGTATTATTGTAGTATAATGTTTTATTATACTATCAATTACACACATCATCATCATCTTTGTGGAGCCCAATTATCTAAACTGTAATTATTACTTTTTCATAACCAACTATATATATCCCTCCCCCCGGGTGGATTTAGAGTGGGGGCATTTGCCCCCACAAGAATTTTCAAAGTCTATGAATTAACAAGATATTACAACAGATTTTAACTACGGATAAAAAAAACATACAACTATTGCCCTCACAATTTTTTTTTTCCAATCTTAGTTGCCCCCACAAAAAATTTCTACACCCCCCCCCCCCCCCCCCCCCCCCCCCCCCCAAAAAAAAACGGTGTTTCAGTCCTAACATTTTGAACACATTTCTCAGGTAACTAAGAAGTGGATGCATTTGTTGCTTAAGTAATGGTATTATATTATAAGGTTAAAGTATTTCTTGCATGTTTGAAATCACTTCTTTTTTTAAACTCCAAAACACACTTATCAAGATGGATGTCTGTAACCATTGAACATACTTGATATTAATCGTGGGATACTGTAGTGGTCTCAATAATTCGAAACTAATTAGTGTAATAACTTAAGTATACAAATTTGTAAATTATTCTGCTTTCAATAATTTGAAAACAATTAGTGTATAATTAAGGTAACAATAATGGTAAATTATTCTGAATCTTTGAATTGAATGGCCGTATTATATGTATTTTTTGAAAAAAAAATTGAAAAATTCCACAAACTCTAATAAGCCTAAAAGATCACCATCTCATTGGTTTCTTGTTGAAGATAAAGTTTCATATTATCTTTTCAAGGAAAGGTATTTTTTTTTTCCAACTTCGCCATGACCACCACCACCTCACACCACTACCATGTCCACTAAGATACAACCACTAATAATAGAGTATTTCCACTAGTGCATCACCACTGCACTTAATTCTATATTTTAAATGTTTTTTTTTTTTTTTCTGAATATTTAATTTTTTTTTTTATATATGTAATGAGGTTGTTGTAAAAGTAGAAATAGTGGAAAGCATTTGCTGAAATCTTTACAATGACCTTGATTTATAATTGTAAAACTAATAATTATTTCAGTTGAGAAATCTTGTAATGTACTTTTGAAAATTTTAATTGAACTGCAAAATATGATAAATAGCATTAATAATTATCAAATTGACCTATATATTACAATTCAATTATATTTTTTTTTATATATGTAATGAGGTTGTTGTAAAAGTAGAAATAGTGGAAAGCATTTGCTGAAATCTTTACAATGACCTTGATTTATAATTGTAAAACTAATAATTATTTCAGTTGAGAAATCTTGTAATGTACTTTTGAAAATTTTAATTGAACTGCAAAATATGATAAATAGCATTAATAATTATCAAATTGACCTATATATTACAATTCAATTATATTTTTTTTTATATAATTTTTATTAAAAATTATGTCCATGAAAACAACTTCAACATTGTCTTGAGACTTGCCTTAATATAGATACTATAAAAATAAAATAAAGGGTGATTTAGACATATATGTGATACCCCCATTTCAAAGTAATGACATGCCCTCTTGACCTCACTTTTATAGACTTAGGAAAATGATCTAAATCATCTTAACTTGACTCTCTAAAAAAAAATCTTGATTTTTCTTCAAAAAATCAGTCTTCTTCAAGCTCCAACCTCTATTGTCAATTGTACATTTTTGATCTACTTGACCTCATCTTCAATCCAAAGTTTGCAACCTTGCCTTAACCCCCATAGAAAACCTTTGAATTTTTTACCCAAAGTTCAATAGTCTTATATTTCTCCAAAAATCCTTTCTTGTTCTTTGTGTTTAATTTTGAATGTTAAAGTAGATAGAATCTTAAGTTGAAGATGAGGGAAAAAATACCAAAGGTGTTGAAGATCTCGGTTTTGGAGAAAAAAAAAATCAAGGGTTTAAATGCATGTCGATGATTAGGGCATTTTCATTAATCTATTAGAGAAGATTGAGGTCAAGGGAGCATGTAATCAGTTTGAATTCGTAATGGGGTATCTCAAATATTTATCAAAAAGTAGTGGGGTATGTCTAAATCACCTGAATAAAAAAAGGATAGATTTCATTGCCACACGAACTTTTGCTAACACCACTCCAATTCATAGGTAAATCATCAAAGAATTAGCACACATCTTGGGATGGCTATGTCAAAAGTTGGTGCAGCAGTAGAAGCTCTCCAAAAAAAAAAAAGTAAGAATCTCATAACCAAATCATGATTGATGATTTCTAAGTAGCAACTAACACTTTAATAAAGTGTTTATCTTAATCATGACAATGATTGATGTCCCACATCATGTGAGGATATTATAGTGTTTGGTAACAAGGTTAACATTGCACCTCACAAATTTAACCAACAAAATATTAACTTGGAGGTGGTTTAGCATTAATTTTATAGGATATGGAGATCGTCTACATTATTTGAGCTTCCTTGAGTTGCGCCTTGAGCACTTCTAAAAGAAAGTTTAGATTTCACTTTCATGGGTCAGGGAGATCGTGCCGCAGTCGACGAATAATATCTAATTTCGAGCAACAATGAACACTATGAGTGAAGCATTATGGGAATGTTTGGATGCATGGTTGGTTTGCCCAGTTAGGCCTAAATCCAATAAAATGCATTTAATTTTCTATTTAGCCGTGATAATTTGTGCTTCATTTAACATCTTTGTTTTTTCTTTGATAGCTTTACTTATGCAATTACTTCTACAAGAATAGCGACTGGACATCCACAATGTTTGGAAAGGGGAAAATTACTTAAAAGGAACTTGGCAGAGGGATTTCTTAGTAGGTCCCTAAACCTCATCTCTTATTATACTATTTTTTTAATTGGTTCTCCCAATGGCAATTACGATCATTTGCGGTGATAGTTGATCGTGAATGACAAATGGAGAATGATTTCTTTTATTTATTTCAATGATTTATAAAAAATAATAATAATAATAAAACGGATAATGAAGTTAAGATTTCTAAATTTTTTTATGATTATATCGTAACTTTTTCTTAGTGTCTTTTCTACAAATGATACATGCATTTTGAGTTTTTCGAGAAAATTTACTCATTATCAAAGTTGAAAAAACAAAAAAAATATAGATCACATTTCCAATGTCAAGTTCACCACTTTTGATTGTTGAGTTCAACATTTATATTTTCGAACTCGCCATTTTTTATTGTTAAGTTCGACGATTTTTTTATGAAAATATTTTTGAAAAGCATCGAGTCATCCAATTTACAGACTACATAACTTATATCATCAAGTTCGATAATATTAATATTTTGAGTTTAACGATAATTATTGATGAACTCAGTGCTTTAAGTCATGTTTAATTACCGTTGAACTCGACAATTAAAAATACTGAGTTTGATAATAAAAATGTAGAACTCAACAATAAAAAGTAGTAAATTCGATATTTCAAATGTGATCCAGATTTTTTTTAATTGTTTCGTCTTCATTATTGGGTAAATCTTCTCATAATACCCAAAATGTATATATCATAATTGTGAAACAGACACTCGAATCAAATATTACAATGTAATCATCAAAAAAATTAGAATCATAGCTTTGTTCTTCCTTTTTTAATAAATCATCGAAATAAATAAATAAATAAATAATCTAAATGTTCAAAAATCGTCATTCACGATATTTTAAAAAAAAAAAAAAATCATCAAACATGATCGCAATCACCATTAAAAAACCTAATTACGTGAATAAGGTGAGAAAAAAAGATAATTTGGTTATTTCAAAAATATTACAACAAGAGATGAGGTTCAAGGACTATTAAGAAAAAGAAAAGTTTACTAAATAGATCTTTAAGATTTCACCCAAAATTTAGGGACTAATTATAAAAGAACCCCTCTGCCGCCAGGATCCTTTGTAAGTAATTCCCTAGAAAAAAAAAAATGCTTGTTTCGTTTTATAATTTATTTGTGCAGGAGTTTGGTGACATCAACCAAAATGTAACTTCTACATTCAAGGGGTTAAGACTAGACAAAAAGATAACCGTAGGGCCCTTCCATCATTAAATGGGGATACTTCATCTTAATGTCATCTAATTTGCATTCCATCCAACTTCCTATAAAAGTCAGAAGTCAAAAGCGCACAAGTTCAAACAACTTTGGCTTCCACCCCCTTTTTTTACTTTGACTTTTAAGGTATTCAGTAGTCGAGTACCCACCCAAACTGAGTGATGTTTTGCTCATAGAATTTCTCATCACACTGCTCACAAACTCTCTGTAGAGCATACCACATCAAGCCTAACGAGGGTAATTTTGTAAATTGCGGATGCATTTACTATGCGTATGCTCGTGTGGTTGTTGGATCCTAAACTTTGTGAGAAATTTTTTTTTTCCGCCCATACCTACTTAATTGATTTTATGAACAAACAATGTCCTTGAGCACCACGTGCATCTCACGTGACCTTCCCCTTGTAGACACCCGAATTTGAGCGGGCCCTCGACGCAAAATACCCCGAAAATCGAAAAAATTGGAATGGGCCCTCCCCAAGCCCAAACTTACAAAAAACTCGATGCATTCCCAATGCCACTCACGTGGACCATGGACCCAAACACCCCATCCTTAAAACCAACCCGATATAAGCCCCAAACCCATCTTTATTCCATCCAAACCCAAACCACCTCATTCTATATTCCTAAACCCAATCCAACCTAAGCCTAACTCATTACCCAAGTCCAATCCACATCAACTCAATCCAATACTATGCTACCCAAGCCCAACCATTCCTTTTAAACCCAAGTCCATCCTCATCACTATTCAATCCCCTATCTAAGCCCAAAACCCTACCCAATCTACTACTAAAGCCCAAAGCCCAACTCACTACCCAAACCCAATCCAACCCATCATCATCACATCAAACCAATCACCAAGAGATGACACATGTCATCATCTCCTCCCACCTCCCTCATCTAATCAACTCAACCCATAACCCTACCCTAACCTAACCTATTCCCCATCCTCTCATCATCAACAACCAACAACTCAACTCATACCCTACATACTCTAACACTATCAACCACCCACATCACAACCCATATCTCCCATACCTCAACCATCACTTTCCCTTAAAACACTCCCATAAAATCACCTCAACCCATACCTCAACCCATACCTCCCATACTCTTCTCTCTAATCATCTAACCACCATCACCAATCAACCAATCTCATCATCTCCCCATTTGCCACATGTCTTCATCCCTTCACCTCTCCCAAAATCCAACCAATCAACCTCTTACACTACACATCCTCTCAAATCTAACACCTTACCTCTTCAACCATCTCTACACTCATTCTCCAAACAACTCTCTTACACCCATCAACCATCACTCATCTCACCCCACCAAACACTCTACCCAAATGGATTTGGGTAAGATCCAAACCATTTGAGTTAAAACATAACCCATTTCCCTCATTACAAAACTACCCTTATTTCCATCTTAAATTTCATGCCCCTCTCCTCTCAAACCCATGCCATTATCCATTATTCTCTTCATTCACCCCATTATACCCTCAAAATATCTCTCCAACCTCTATAAAAACCCCTCTATTCTCCCCTCACCACAACTAATGAAAATTTGAGAAAAAAAATCCTCAAAACACTACAACTCTCTACTTTACTCTTCACTACACTCAACCCTCTCTCATCTCATCTCAACACTCTACTCTCAACACCTCACACTCAACTCAACTCAATCTTTCACAACTTCAAGCAAGTCCAAGTCAACTCAAGGGAAGACATATTTGAAGATCAACTCAAGGACAAGGTGGGTTCAACAAAAGGAACTCCCCCTCCACATCCCCTCTTCTACATTCCCCTTTCCTACACACTTGCACACACCCCCATGGGTTAAATCACCAAAGGGCCCCTTCTTCATAAGGGTGCCCTTAGTGATTGAAACCAACATTGAAAATCCCTCACCCTTGAGGGCACACATCAAGTTTTTCTTTGATTTTATTTCTTCTTTTTATTTTAAGAAAACCGAATCCGAGGTTACCACATTGTGTGGGTGGAGTAGGGTGCCTAACACCTTCCCTACTCCATAAATGGACCCCCCTACCTTGAATCAAGGTTGGACCGTGCTCTATCCATATGTGAGTCGTCAAATGTCTAAATGACATGTTTTTTCAAAAATATAAATTCGGGTGACCATTCACGTCCAATCCCCAATTTGAATGGTGGCGACTCCAAAACACCCCAAAGTGGAGGGATGTTTTAAAAATGTTTAAAATCCCGTGTCCACAACTTGGCGACTCCACTGGGGAGGCAAGACTAGTGGGTCCGACCCTCTTTTGATTCGGTCATTATTTTTAAAAGCAAAAAAAAAAATTGTGTGTTTTCATTTCCGTATTTGTGCTTACCTTCTAACATTCTTCATGTCTCTTTTTTTCTATTTTTATTATTTTTTTTTCATTGGAGAATGCTTGTAATATTTACTTATTTCGCACTTTGTATATGTGTTTTATTTTGTTGGACAAAGGATGTAAGGATGGATACAATTCAAAGAATGCACGCACATGCACATGCGACTCACACCCCTATGCATAAGCCACCCCTCCTCCTCTTTAAATTTCTAACCCCGGATGCCGGTACTCTCAAGCCTCCGAGATCGCTATTTTGGGTGGCTGGGAGGAGAACATCCACCCCATTCACCAACCTAAGATGTGTGCACTTTGGTGTCCATCAAGGTTTGAAGAATGGGTAGCCGGAAAACTACCTACAAACCGCATGCATCAAAGCGTAACTAATAGACAAAGGACACTAAGATTTCCAAATTTTAATTTCGTATCCATCCCACGTGTGTGTGTTGTAATTTTATTTTATTGCTTTTCTTGTAGCCCACGATGGCAAGTTGTATAGATTTTAGGATTTTCATGTTTTGTTCTCATTTATATGTCCCCCTAGGTAAAAGGGGGAAATCTGTTTTTTTTTATGTTATCATATGCATCATCAAAAAAAAAATAACATTTTTGTGGCCCAAGCCAAAAAATAGAGGCTATGTGCCTCAAAATCCAGAAAAACATGGCCAAAATGGGATGAGGATAAAAAACAGAGCAAGGTTGGAAGGCCAGAAAAGGTTCTGGTCCGTGCTTGAAGCACGGACTCAAGAAATATTGTTAAGTCCGTGCTTATAAAACAGACTGGACATATTTTCTTAAGTCCGTGCATGAAGCACGGACCAGCCAAAAATAGTTAGGTCCGTGCTTGAAAAACGGACCCAAAAAAAAAAAAAAAAAATTTTGATGTTCTGGTCCGTACTTGAAGCACGGACCAGCCAAAAAGTGCTAGGTCCGTACTTGAAAAACGGACCCTGAAAAAAAAAAAAAAATTTTTTGCTCATTTTGTTCTTTATGTCAGTCTTGACAACTTTTCTTCTCAAAGTTTTTTTTATTTTGAGTTTTAAAGCTTGAAAATGATCAAATGATTCACCTTGTTATAAAACTCAGGGTCTACTACTCATAATCGATCCCACTCCAAACGAATTTTGCCCAACGCGGCTCACTATCAATCTCAGTCATAATCAAACTTGTCCTTCATCGAGTGTTCACTTCAAAACGGGTCCACGACCCAGATCCGTTTCCAACTGGGTTCCCAACCCAGATCCATGTCCAACTGGGTCCACGACCCAGATCCATATCAAACTGGGTCCACGACCCAGATCCAACCAAACTGGGTTCCCAACCCAGATCCATGTCCAACTGGGTCCACGACCCAGATCCATATCAAACTGTGTCCACGACCCAGATCCGTTTCCAACTGGGTCCACGACCCAGATCCATTCCAACTGGGTCCACGACCCAGATCCAACCAAAGTGGGTCCACAACCCAGAACCATCTTAAATCGGGTCTCCGACCCAAATCCGTTTCCAACTGGGTTCCCAACCCAGATCCATGTCCAACTGGGTCCACGACCCAGATCCATATCAAACTGGGTCCACGACCCAGATCCATGTCCAACTGGGTCCACAACCCAGATCCAACCAAACTGGGTCCACGACCCAGATCCATGTCAACTGGGTCCACGACCCAGATCCAATCAACTAGGTCCACGACCCAGATCCATGTCAACTGGGTCCACGACCCAAATCCAATCAAACTGGGTCTACGACCCAGATCCACTTCGAATGGGTCCACAAC
>NW_028237515.1:0-19731 GCF_017979445.1 Akebia trifoliata
TTTATATTTACATCATGCTCAGATTTGACTCACTTCCAACTCAAACTCTTTGAAACCTATCTCATATTTTGAGTCCACACACTTGCACAGTTGTTACAGCAGTCAAGGAGAATTTTCTAAAATTCAAGGATCTGACACTGCCAGTGAGAGTTCGCGCTCAAGGACCTGACATTTTTCTAGTTTTGGGAGAGTTTTACGCTCAAGGATCCGAACACCCCGACGAATTGCTAAATCAGGCTGCAAAATGAACTGTCACTAGCTTTGGCATTCGGATATCGCACTATCTACCAAAATAGATTTGCTATCTAGTTTCCTTCAACCCTCTGCCAAAGAGGGGCATCTGTAGACACCCCATTTTTGCACTCTCCTGATTAATCAACTCGTCAACCCGATCGCAAAGGTTCCCAATGATGGATGTTTATTCCAATGCTTCATTTTGTTAACAGATATGTTTCAGAAATCCGGATGAGCTATCTCAAACTGACAAAACTTAGAAACCACGCTACGCTAAGAAAATACTACCCCAGAAACATAGAAATCATCATCCTGCAAACCAAAAAGAAGCTTCACGATAAAAATTACTAAAAATGACCAAATTACCAAAATACCCCTAACATCAAAACAACCCTAGATCCTGCATTACGCTTAGAAAAATCCACTCAAAAACATAAAACAACAAATCGAAACCAAGTAAACCATTTCGCCAATTTTCATAAAATTTGATAAAATTACGAAAATACCCCTCATAAAGTTCACGACCATTTCATACAAAAAACTTCATAAATGACAAAAACCAACATTCCCATTGAATTTCTTACGAAAACTTGATTCCAAAACATCCTGGAACATTGAAAAATGACTTAAAACGTAAAAAATCCTCTCTGAGGGCAAAATGGTAATTTCACAATTTTAATAATTAACAATTTCGAAATTAATAAATAAATTATTAAATAATGTAAAGTGAAACATTAATAAAATTAATTATTAAAATTTAAACCAAAAAATTTATCAATCAGATTTTCAAGCAAAATTGTTGAGGGTTCGCAAGATATTTCTTTAAGGACCCCTCCATTTGGGGGTCCAAAGAATTAAAGATATAATAGAGAGGGGTTCTCCAAAAATTTAAAGTTAATCAAGCAAGACTAAAGTCAAGATATTAAAGTCAATCTCATAAGACTAAAGTCAAAATCCTAAATCAAAACCCTAATCTAAACTAATCGAGTCAATCTCATAAGACTAAGGTCAAAATCCTAAATCAAAACCCTAATCTAAACTAATCAAGTCAATCTCATAAGACTAAAGTCAAAACCCTAAATTAAAACCCTAAAGACTATGTCAAAACTCTAATTGAAACCCTAATCAAACCCTAATGCTTCTAAAAACTTTATAAATAGGAGCCTCCACACCCTATTTTCGTATCAAAGAAAAAATCCTAGGAAAAGTAGGTAAAGAAGCCTCCATAGCCTCCCCAAAACCCTAATTTTGGAGCCCCAACTCCTTCCCTAACACCCCTACTCCGATTTTAGCCTAAAAAACACCCAAAAACCTCTAAAAAACATCTCAAAAATCCATAACAAATTTGAAGCACTCAGATCCAAGAAGGAGATACCTTACCTCGGAGATCAGGAATCAGATTCGGAGATAGAACGAAGTAAGGAATACGGTACAAGGAGCCATTCTAACCAGATTTGAGGGAATAACACTTTTGCATATCAAAGGTAATTTTTTTTTATTTTTTTAATCTAGGTTTATCATTAGCAAATGTAGATCTATTTGGGATAAGTAGAGACCGGCATTGGCCGGGCGGGGTTGGTGCCTAACACCTTCCAACCCCGTAACATGATCCCCGGATTCAGATTTCTATAGTAGATTAGTTCTTTTTATCCATTGTAGGGTCAATTTGGTTCCTAGACCGAAATAACTAGGTGGCGACTCCCAAACCTCAAGGGTCAAAAGCGGATTCGCGCACCCCGCGAATCGAGGGCGCTTTTACATATACATAATACATAATGGTGGAGTATTGGAATTAGAGAGTTGGGATTCACGACTGGATCGCTCCCAGTCGGGACATGATGTTACAATTCTTCTCTAGCTTTTAATTCCTGATTTTGTGGTCGGCCGCTGCACTTACCACACTTGGTTGACCATTTATTCGGTTCAGGCTGGCCGTTTGACATGACCGTAAGCACTGGGTCTCTTTCGATGTGTCAAAACGTTCGACTACTATAGATAGTTAGTGATCACTAACTAATCATCTTCGTCTATGCCTATCAGGCGTACATGTGATTCCCAAATATACAAATCATTCGTATACGACCACCTTTACATTACAAGTTCACTGGTAAAGATAGAGAGGAATATCCCGGATTCCAATTGTGACTCCACTCTCATACGCGTCCCATACCACATATGAGCTTGGTGGTCCCTACCGTACATCCCAGGATAGTACACCACTCCGGATGATATGACGCACTATCCCTTCAGGCATTCACAGACTCTTTAACAGCTCACAAAATAGTTACATATATATATTCTTTTTATTTGAAAACAAAAGAGAAATTAACAATACAAGGTTGAGAATGGATATCCAGTTTCCTACCATGCAAGTGTGGCCACCCGACCTAAAATAAATAACATAACGGAATAGTAAACAGCGCCTTGCGCTAACAGAAATTTAAATAAACATGCAACCAACAATATTATCTCTGGATATCTGTTCACCAACCTACACACAACACAACAACGTAAAATGCAGACATCACCCCTCGGGTGTAACTCTAACATTTTACTGTTTCATGCCTTTTTCCCTTTTTTCGATTTTTACAATTTTCAATCTCTTCAATAAAATATCCATTTTCTGATATTCATCAACTCAATATGAGTTCATTGAATATTAAATCACATTTTTCAACTATAAAATTTATTTTTATCAATAATATTGAAATAGAATACAAATTTGATATCAAAACGGGGTCCGAGCAGTGCACAAGACCCAATTTATGGAAATAACCCGATAAAATACCTTACCCACGTATAATTTGTTAAAAATACAATTAAACATATCAAACATGCAATTTCTGATGTGAATTTTTTTAAATACAAAAGAATTCTATATTTTGGAAATACATCTAAATTTTTTTTGATAAAATCATAAATACAATTTTCACAATCTACGATTACTAATAGAAATTGAGAGTTCCTTACAATGTCTAGGCAAAAGGATTGAAGCGTGTGCACAGAAATCGAGGCGATCGGTACGAAAATCGAGACGAATCAAACTTCAAAATGGCTGATTTTCGAAACTGGCCCTGTGGTTTCAAAGATCTCAACGTGGTCGTCCTTTCTTCCTTCTACGACGGAGGACGGTTTGACCCCGAAACAGATGTAATCCGAGGTCGAAGTTTCGAAACCCCCGCGTATGTATACGGCTGATTTTTTACGATATGGGGTGAAAGAGAAGATGAAATGAATGGATCTTGGGTGGGTTTTATAGATGTCGAAGTTGCGGATCTTTTTTCCTTCTGCGACGATCATCGACGGTGGACTGTTTGTCGTAGATCTACGGTTGAAATTCGAAGAAAAAAAATGATTATTTTTGTTTAATTTTCGTTGACTGTATTTTGATGGGTTGAGGAGGACGAAGTGAATATAAAAAAATTTAAAATTTTATTTATATAAAATTTGGGATGAATTTGGTATTTTGCCAATTGTTTTGATCGACGATAACTTAACCGTCCGGACTCCAAAAATGACGAATGAATACTCTATTTCGCCTAATTTTTCATTTTGGATCTAATGATATAGTCAATATCTACAAATTCTGTCTCTAACAAAATTTACTTTTTTGACCTGAGGTGACCCCTAAAATTGGTGTCGTTTTCATTTTTGACGATAATTCAACTTTCTGGTCTCCAAAAATGATAAATAAATAGTCCATCTTCATTAATTTTTCGTTACGAATCCAATGGTGTAATCTAATCTTAATAATTCTTACTCTAGTAAAAATTCACTATTTTGGCCTGGTCCGACTCGGTAATCGATGATTTTATTAACTTTTATATTCGGACTTGCATTTGAGCATGCTTACAGGCTAAAGTAAGTTTTTCGATCAATTTGAATCTAATGATGAGGTCAGATTCTATTAAAAATGATCAGAAACATCCTAAAGTTTTACCCATAAGTCCCACTTTCAAGATTTTTTTAAAATTTCACTATTTAGTTTTTTCCTCAAGATACGAATTGAAAATTCGGGGTTTTACAGTGGCGATTTTACAATCCAAAATGAAAATTACAAATTCAATTAAGTCTCATTTAATATATTTTTTCACATTCCAATCCATAAGACTTAAAAATAGAAAAATAAACATCATCATTATTGAATAGGCATTTAAAAAGTAATCTACTTCATAATACATAATTTTAAAAAATCAATTTACCTCTAATCTTAAATGAAGAAGCATTTGAAAATCAACTAACCACTAACCAATTCAACATCATCTATAATGACTATAAAAAATAAAATGAAATGAATTTTCATTAAATAAAATTACTACAATTTTACACTAGGTAAAATGATAAAACAATAAATATAAAATGTTACTTGACTCAATTTCTTCAAGTTCTTCAACATTAATTGGAAGTAGTGAAGCACATAACCAATCTTGTCCAAAAATCTAGCATTCCACTAGCTTTGGGGTTAAGGAACTTTGAAATTGATCTACTATGCGACCCCATGTGCTAAAAGTATTCTCAGAAGAAATAATGGAAACATGAATGGATAATAAATCTCGTGCTACCTTAGAAAGTATGAGATATTTGAAAGAATTTATTTTCTACCAATTAAAATTTTCAATGTTTAAGTCTTAGTTTTCAATTTTTTTTTTCTAAATATTTATCCACTTTTAATTTTCATTCCACACTTTCTTCTTCTTTTAATTGCTTTAAAAACTCATCTTGGAGATACTTTCTTTGCACGCTAACTTCACTAATTAATCTATCAAGATTCATCTCACTTGAATTTTGAGTAAAACTAGATGAAGAAACAATTAGAACTGAGTCATGAAGTTGATATTGTTCAAAAAATCTGATTCATTGCTCCCCTTAACTTTTTAACCAACTCTTCAACCTTCATCGATATATAAATTTTTGTGTGACAAAATTTATAATGCCCTAAATTTTATGCATATCTCGAGAAAATTCATAGGTAAAACAAATAAGAAACTTTTCTACAATTCAATTTTGACAAATCCAACTACACCATTAGATCTGCGTAAAAAATCAATCAAAATAGGCTATAATAAGATCGCTAAAATCAGAGTTTAGGACAAACTTATTAAACAAAAGAAAATAAAAATGTTAAGGATCACTACGTCCCTAAGACTCTATAAATACTAACTTAAGAAAAATTTACAGATTTTTTGCTCTTACATACTATTCTTTTATGAAAGAAATCCAATCCGCCTTCCAATTTCCATTTACCTAGAGTCTCCATTAGGAAGAGATTGATTGAATCCTCGTAATTTTCGAGAAGAAATAGAAAATTAGGATTTTCGATCACTTTTAAGAGGAAAGTTTCAAACCAAATACGTCTTCTGTGTTCTTCAAGTTTTGTTTGACGTAAATCTAAAGTAAAAAAACTCCTAGATCTTCCTAATAGTCATAGATTTCAATGTATTTTAACTTTCGATCCAAAAGTTCAATATTTTTGTTAAAAATTAGGAAACAAATGATACTTTTATAAAAATCATATTTTGAACATGTTAGATCTTTTAGGGATGAATCTATATTTTAAAAATGATTTTTGAAAGTTCGACCAAATAAAAATCAATTTCAAATTCAGAAATCATGATTTTGGAAAACATTTGGTGTTGAGGGAAGGTGTTATGTGTGCCATCAACGATGTCATCGATAACCACCGATAGAAAACCATTCTGTCATCAACAGACTTGCCTAGAATTGGTGCCACCAACAAAAAAATATCTCTGTTGCCAACATATCTTTGTTTTTTATCATTTTTTTGTCAATTTTTTTAAAATGATTTTATTAAAATGGTTTTTGGTAAATAAATTTATTTAAAACTTTACTTTTGTCTCTTTCAAAGAATATAAAAAGTTTGGTTGAAATTGAGAAAGTAAAATGGTTTAAATGTTGAAACTTTAAGAGATCTCATCGTAAATGCAATGTCTTCAATTTTATAAATGAGATTGTAGACACTCTTTAAGACTGTGTTGGAGAGTGGATATCTAAGGATTTCATTTAATTTCTATTATCGCAAGGCAATGTTCCATGTTTATTTAAGATTTTGTTATCTTGAGGTGATATGCATTATTATTTATTTTTATCGGGTTAGACCGTTGCATAGTAGAAAATTTGATATCCATTCCACACACTTGTATATTTTACTTTTATTTATTTTTCAAAAATAACATTATTTATATGTAACTATTTTAGGATATGATAAAGAGTTTGTGAATGCCTAAAGGAATAATTTATCATATCGTGTCTGAAATATGGCATGCATAGGGGAGTAACATCACAATTGAGATCCGGGAGATTCCTTTCTATTTTTATTATTGAACTATGTGATATTACAGTAGATTGTGAAAATGTTGAGATGTCTTAGACAATCATATGTTCTTTTGATGGGCTTAGATGAAGATGGCTAGTCAATGATCATTAGCAATGTCGAGTAGTCAAACGGATTGACACTTCGTGAAAGGACTTGTACCTTATGATCATAATCAACGGCTAACAGGAGTCAGATAAATAGTCATCTAGATGTGTTAAGTGTAGTACTCAACTAAAAAATTAGGAAGTAATGATGGGGTTTCATATTGGTGAAGTCTACAATATATTTAGATCCTAAGTGGGAGGTATCCAGTCATGGTTCTCAACACTTTTAGCAAACATACTACCAATATTTGTGCTTATGTTATTGTTCACGCTTTATTTTTATTAAAATAGAATTATCTTGCAAACTATTTAAATTATGCCATGTTTATATTTTTCAGTATGAATGTTTTTTATGCTTATTTATATTGAAAAACTTGCTTGTTTCAAATGTATTAGAATGATTTTTCTCATGTTAAGACATTGTTAGTTTGAGATAGTGGTTTACCTGTTAGGTAACTTTTCCTTTACTTACCCTATCATTTTAGTTATAGATCCTTCCCCAGTCGAGGAGCAATTAGAGGAACTTCTAGTGGAGTATCAACTAGTAGATCGTCTTGACGATCAGAGTCTATTTCCAGATAAGAATTGGAATTACTTTTACTAGATCTATTTCACTTTAGATGTTAGGAATCTTCTGTTTCATTTTTATTTGAGAGTAGGGTTGATATTAGTGTGAGGGTTCACCAACCTTTGTTTCTTGACAGATTTTTTTGAGTTCTAATTTACATTTTAGTTATTTTGTGGATATTATATAATTTAAATTTTAGATTTATTCTATTTTTTTTTGTTGTGATATTATATTATATCACCATATTGTTATTTCCATTATTATCATTTTTTAGAATGTGTATTTAATACCTTGGATTTTAGAATGGAGTCATGGGAATTCGTGTTAGAATTTGTGGGGATTACAAAATTTAACGTACCTCAACTTGTAATAAGGATATAACATCTCAACCACCAATAATATCAAGTTGACTTTGTCAATGTGCGCCCAACACTTATAAAAAATTTTCATCATCTTTATTGACATGAAACTCAAGAAATGATCAAGACTTTTAGACTAATCAAAAATAGTATTTTCAATAGTATAAACTTCATGAAAATAAATAGTAGCAGTTACATACAATAGGCTTGACATGCATTTAAAAGTCTCGAAAAAAGTTTACAAAAAGTTTGCTAATACTCGAGTATAATTCCATTTTTTCTCAGTGGGAGGCCCATCTTTGAGTTATTTATCAAACTATGGTTCTTGTTCTTCAAATCGTTCAAATTCTCACTACAAAATAAACGGTCTTCACCGGCGTTTTCAAATCGCCGCCATATGATAAAGAAGTGTCAGTATTACCTATCAACGGCGATTCGCGTTTAGCTGGCAATTATGGCGTTGAGGAAAATTATAGCGGCGCTTTAAACGACAGTTATAAAATCGCAAACAATAATATCGTTTTCCCGACGATTTTATTATCAATTATCGACGGTTATGAAATACCAATACAGGTCCACGTGTATTTTTCTATTATTGGCGGTTGTAAACGGCCTGCAATATATAATATAAACGGCGCTTATGTAAAACTGCCATTAAAATAATGTATTAGAGGCGCTTTAAAACTGCCGGTAATTTATTATATTAACGGGATTTCTTGGAAACCACCGTTAAATACTATTTTAGCAGCGCTTTATTAACTGCCGGTAACATATCTTATTAACGACAGTTTTTTTAAATCGCTGGTAAATAATGTATTAGGAGCGCTTGTCTAAACCGCTGGTAATAGATTATATTAACGGCATTTTCTAGAAACCGCGAGTAAGATTGTATTAGAGGTGCTTTCAAACCGTCGGTAATTATATTAATAATATATTAAATATATTATTTACCAGTTGTTTCCTATATGAAAAATAATAATTAATAACAAACAAACATGCCTTTAACTCTAAGTAACACAAGACATCTTTAAAAAGTCCATAAAATGTTAAACCATGTAGCACAAAACAATTCTGATTGGCTAAAAAAAGTAGTCCCATTGGTTCAACTGTGAATAGCCACAACATGGGATGGGCCTCCTTGCTACACCAAAACCCTATGAGAAGCCTTACATTTTTCCAACTTATTAGAGGGGTACCTCACTTAATCATGCAACTCATAATAAGCTGTACAAATAAATGTGTTAACTAAACTTGGATTAATCTAAACATTTTAGAATGTCACGCATACTATCATTCATGTTCTAATTTCTTAGGTATACATGATAAATAGAAAGCACCCAAGTGTGTCAACAATATTTTATTTTTATAAGTTAAAATTTTATTAAAAAGGGGACGAGATGGCCTCCTCTAAATTACAAACCATATCCCACCTAGCAATGAAGTTCTCAAAGAAGATTCCTTTGAAGACTATACAATTTACCGCAAAAGAACAATAGACCCAAAATGGATAATAATAAGTTGTGAATCGTGAGCTCTTTCCCCTTAAAAATGCGTTTGTTTCAATATTTCAAGTGTGTAAATTATCAATAAGTCAATATCAATATTTCACAAATCAATTGAGTTGAAAAAGTATATTTTGAAGTTGAGTATCATAGTATCGGTATGTAAACGACACATACTGAGTAACTTGCCGTGAGAACGCAATTCATAATTTGCCATGCATATCCCACTGCATCATAAGAGAGGTCGGTGATTCCTCCAGACACAGCAAATATTATCTGCGAAGGCAAAGACATGAATAACAAAATCTTTATATCCAAGAGCTAATAGGATGAATAATATCTTGGAAAGAATTTCATTAGAAAGACTAGAAATATGGAAAAAAAATGAATAACACACAAAGATGCTGAGGTCATCAAATTATGTTGCTACTTATTTTATAAAAATGAATAACTCAAAAAGAAAGAAAAAAAAAGTTCAAGGGATAACTAGGACCCGACAATTAGTTTTTTTTTTTTTTTTTGGATAAGCAAATGTATCTTTAGGAAAAGAAAGGTCGGGCAAGATGAGCAACCAAGCAAGGTCAGCAATTAGTTTTTGTTTTCTTTAACCTACTTTAGGCCTTAAAATACACCATTTTTTTATTTTAGCCAAATAAAAAAAAATGTTTTAGAAACTATAATCTAATAATCAAATATTTAAGTTTCCAACTTTCATTAGATATGTTTCATTTCCTTCTTTTCACAGCTTTTTCTATGCTTCACTTGATATGAATAAGAAATAAATAAATGTGAACTTTTTGCAAACAAGATTTGCTACATTTGCAAAAGTAGTGGATTGGGGTTGGTATGTGAGATACATCTTTGTTTACCATAAGGAAACAATATTACATAAAATAAAACATCTGGCATATTCATCTTCATCTCTACATCTAAAAAATAATGAGTATGTCGTTTTCCCAATTAACACATAATCATCAAGAACATACTAATAAAATTGAAGACTGATTAATAATTAAGTTCACATAAAAAAAAATAAGAAGGTGAAGGAAATGGCTTACCATCAGAAACATGGCAGTTCAAACTTTATGATTTTGATGCTTCTTAAAAATATATAATTCTCCGATTGCGGTTAAAATATTTGTCAAATTCTTCAAGATTGTCACCATTGCAATGTTTATGTACTTCAACCTGAAAAGAGTCACCAAAAATTTTCAACATCATACCTTTACATGCCCGTCACAAGCATCCCAATAAATATTATGTTGACTGGAATCCAAACTCTGATCAGCTTCCAAGTTAGCTTTTCAGTAGCTAATCCAAACAACTTTAAATGCAATAATTGTAACACTGATAAAATTCTGCAGCAATAAAGAAAGTAATTAAAAATAACTATTAACAAAAAAAAATTTTGATTTGTTTAATTTGGGAAATAAACTGTGAATGATTTGAAAAAGGTCAAAAAGTCGTGAATTTTTAAAAGGAATTGAATTAGATGGAAGTTTTAATCGTTTCTTGTGTCATTCGAAAAATTTGGGTATAATTCGTGAACTATTTGGAGAATTACTATGTTCCCACCAAGTGCATCTTGCTAGAAGTACATTCTCATTCAATGGACATGTAGTTTACAATCTCTAGAAGTGCCTTAGTTGAAAGAAAGTCAGCTTATTCAGTACAGCAGTCAAACTATGATTTGAAGGCTAAAAATTATGTCACAATTGGATATTTCCAACTGTTAGATTAGTTAACTGAAGTAGTCATGACTTGTGATCTTTGAGAGGTTTTGTCTAAAATATGGAGATTTCTAGATTGGAAAAGCTGATCTTTGCACAATAAGCACTGTAGCTACGTGGTTTTCGTCGTTATGACGGCCACAACTACTAAATATTGGAGTCGCCACCATTCAAGTTGAAAGTGGGTGTGAATGGTCACCCGAGAGGCATTTTTCAAGAATGACATTTCGGCATCTTTAGTGACTCACGATGGATAAGGGTAGTCGATTCTTGAGATTCGGGTAAGCGGCTCGATTGGAGAAAAGGGAAGGTGTTAGGCACCCTTTTCTCCGCCACGTGACGGTAACCTCTACACAACTCGGCTACTTTGATTTTTAAAAGAAAGTGAAAATTGTACCACGTGGGTGCATTTGTTTCCTAAGTAGGGATTTAATTTTGACTTCATCATAGGGTCATTTCATTAATGGAAATGACCCTTATGAACCTTAGCCTTGGGGTCCGATCATAAAAATGGGTAAAATAAAATAGAAGAAGGGGGTGTTAGAAGAGGGAAGAGTAGAAGGTTAGAGAGAGAGAAGGGGGGGTTAAGACCCACCTTGTAGCTTCAAGGTTTTCCTTTCTTTTTTTCCCTTCCTTCTTCTTCTATGCTTCTTAAACCCTTAGTGTAATATGAGAATGGAATTTCCTTTTTTAGAAGATAGTATGAGAGAATGATAGAGAGGAGTAGAGAAAATATTTTTTCTTGTGAGACTTGGTGTAACCCTTTTTGGGATGAGAGGAGAGGTATTTTATAGGTGTTTGGAGGGGGTTTGGGGGGTATAATGGGGTTAAAATGTGAGAGAAGGGGTAATGACATAGGATTGAGGAGTGAAAGGTGGTGAAATTTGAGGTGAAATGGAGGGTAATATGTAATGAGTGAGATGGGTGAGGTGTAGATCCAAATGGGTTGGATCTTACCCAAATCCATTTGGGTAGAGTGTTTGGTGGGTTGACATGAGTGATGGTTGGTGGTGGAGTGGGGGTGTAAGGGGGTGGTTTAGAGAATGAGTGTTAGGTTGGTTGATAAGGTGAGGTGTGTAGATTTAGGAGAATGGGTTGTGTAAAGGTTGTTAAGTTGATTTTTGGGAGGAGAAAGGAGATGATGCCATGTGGCAATCATGATGAGGGGGTGAGGTGATGAGATTGGTTGATTGGTTGATGGGGGTTTTGATTAGAGAGAGAGAAATGGGTTAGTTGCTTGATGATGAGGAAGTATGGGTTGAGTTGATTTTATTGGAGTGTTTTAAGGAAGATGATGGGTAGAGGTATGGGTGATGATGTGGGTGGTTGATGATGTTAGATAATGGTGATGGGTTAGGGTATGGGTGAAGGTGTGGTTGGTTGTTGATGTTAGAGGATGGGGATAGGTTAGGTTAGGGTAGGGTATGGGTTGAGGTGATTTTGGCGAGAGAGGTGAGATGGGTTAGATGAGTTGTTGAGCCTGCTGATGGGAGTGGGTGCTTGGATGGGGAGGTGGGTGGATGGTGATGACAAGTGTCATCTGTTTTGTTGTTGATGGGTTGATTGGTTGATGGGTCTATGGGTCGGATAGTGAATTGGGTATGGATAGTGGTTTATGGGCTTTTAATGTGTTGGGCTTGGGTTTCGAAGGGTTGTGGGTTGTTTTGGATTAGATATCGGATTTGGAGATGGAACGGTGAAGGTTGGATGAAGGGGTAGGCATCCAAGTCTCACATTTTATTATTTTGAATTTTTTTTTGTTTGAAATCATTGATTTAATCACAAATGCCACGTGTTGGCGAATCGGGCTTTTGGGCCCGTTGGGGAATTTATCGATTTTCGTATGTAAGCACGGGGCGATGATGTTGAACAGCTGTAGGATGGGCCACGACCCTTTTTTCCGGGTCCTCGAGACCACGGGGTGGTCTTAGGGGTGTTGATTTAACCGTAGTTTCCACTTTTGATGTTTTGGGCCTTAGTGGCCCGTTGGCCCCCTTTTGTTGGGAAATCGGTATTTCGCGTGGAGCGGGGTAGATGGGAGTGTGCCGAACCCTTTTGGTGAGCCTATTAACCCATTGAGAGGTGTTAGGGCTTGGGTTTCGGTGACAATATAATTTTCTATGATTCGGGCCATTGAGGCCCGTGGGTCGAATTTATCGAAACATTATTGTTTTTGGGCCCCTTCGAGTGAGGGCCCGTTCAAATTGAGGTGTCTACAAGCACAATGCTATAATATGTTTTATCTTCAATCTCTTGTTGTTCTATTTCATCCATTACAATGCAAGACCCATCTCACTATAAAAATATACCAACTTGCCATCTTCGTTGGAGAATTAGGCACAAATTTTTTTTTTTGTTTCTTCTCTTTAGTTTTGGTGGATAAGCTATGATCATCTCAAGCCACATTTGCAGGTGCAAATTTGCTAAGTATAAAAAACTAATTAGGATCAAACCCATGACCTCACCATTGTGAAATTGGACAAATTGCTGAAAATTATTCAAACGTCAATCCCCTAACAAGTCATCATCTCTACAACAATAAATGAAAATGCTAGAGAGGTCAAGCAGAACAGGTGCAGTACATGCAATGCACAAATATATTCAGCTTTTCAAAGGACTTTTGCATCTAATGAGTGCTTTCAGATTAGGGGTTTAAGATTGATTGTTGTGTGTACCTTGATTCGTTCGGCAAGCATGTGATTCATCCCTCTTTCCTTGATGGTATCGGCAATCTCATTAACATCTGCACACCTTATTGCTTCCCAGTCCAACGAGTCCATTCTATCACTACTTCTTTCATCATCATCATTAATCACCACTAGTGCACAACATCTACAGTTGGTTCCGAAAGGCAATACTGGGTTAATATTATAGCATGGTTCTGATTTTCAGACTATACCACCGTGTAAAAAACTTACATTGATTCATAGTTTACAAAATTACTTAGTAGTACTAAATAAATTCTAACAAATGGAAACTTTCTCGAATGTGAACACTCAAGCATATAGTCTACAATGAGATGAACTAATGGAATGCTTAAAAGAGGAGGGAGAGGGGTGAAAAAGAAAAAAAAAAGGAGATGAAGGTAGACATATCTTATTCAGTTTTCCTCCAGGCGTTGAAGTACTAAAATCAACAAAGATCTGTTGCCTCCAAATCGAAAAACTTGCTACTTGGAAACCAAATCAATAACATGCTCATAAGAGGAAATATGTAGAAAAATAAATATTCATTCTGTGTAAAACAGTGAACTTCAATATTTCCAAGAACCTAAACAATTATTTGTGGTTTGTTTATCTTCACCTCCTAAAATAACCACAAGACACTTACTGTGGTTTGTTTCTCTAAAAGACATTCTGAATATTTTAGTTCTCAAGTTGGGTGTGGTTCTTGTTGAACTAAAATTATAGAGCAAGTGTCATCAATATTTCAATTTGTAACAGGTTTGTGAGTGGAACATCGAACCCTTGTTATGGGAGACTACAATGTTCCCGAAGATCATGAAACTATTCAATAAAAATTAATATCCTATCATATAGAAAAATGACTTACAAATTAAATAAAAGATAAAATATGCTAGACTATTATATGTACATACCTGCTGGCTGAAGTACTCGATTTGATTTTGTGCTCAGTTGTTTTAAACAAATCCCCCCTGAATACCTGAGCCACAAACAACTAAGAAAACCCATTAATTTCAACCAGATAAGCAAATTAGAACGAATTAGATTATCTTAATACATGCATTAGCCTATAAAATTGCAAATCAATATATGTAGCATGACTTGGAACAACATGTGACACCTATAACTTTACCATACGATCCCATCTCAGATTTAAAAGCACAACAAATGTCTTGCCACGAATGCATTAGCCTTGGAACAGGCCATGCATAAGCTAAGTAAGAGATAGCTTTCCCTTAATAGTCTGGATCTGGGAAAAGGTTATGTCAGGTTTATGGCATTGTGGTTCCCTTCCAAAACCAAAATCAATGGAAATACTAACTGCTATCTTCTTAATACTAACATACCATCCAATACAACATTAGCCACATCAGTTGCCTCAGCACGAGTTGGTCGCAAATTGTTAGTCATACTATCCACAACACGAGTAACCACTGCAGGCTTTTTAGCCATATTACACTTGTAAATAGTAGCCTTTTGAAATAAGAACACCTGCAGATATTAGAATTAATTATTAGCAGACCCTAATTACCTGCAGATATTAGCCAAAGACATGGTTTGAGATTTAAAAAATAAAACCAATAATGATTTACTGTAGTAATAGAAGAGTGGGTCATAAACACAAGTGGAAGCGCAACCAATGAAAATATGGCTAGCTTGGTATGCCCAAAATGACATGAATTTCAATTTTTGTGAGAAATTATTCACCCTCTTGAATTGACTTTCTAGTTATAGTACAAATGCAGATTCTTGAAAGAGTTGTTTAGTTTAATTGAAACCATCTATCATGTCAAAGCAGGAAAGGAGTTCATACCTTTCCAGTAATGGATTCACCTCCAATGCCAATGTGATGAGGACAATGCCAATGCGATGATGGATTCACCTCCAATGCCAATGCGATGAGGTCATGGGGAGAGGGAGGAGGAGAAGGTTCAGTAGCAGGGGTTCTTAGTAGTAATAAAGAAGACAGTTTAAGTGAAGAAGAATAAAGCACAATACCACAAAATATTTTCATTTGAGGAGCATTTTGACGATGGATTTGACATTGAGCTTCTTCAGATTTGTGTAGGATTGTCCACAGCCATCACCGGTGCTCCAGAGATGTAGACCATGGAAAGTGCAGCTCCAACCTATACCACATGACTCCAGATTTGGAATCCATTGTTTTCACAACTTTTTTAAGTACCCCCCAAAAGCACTTCCATAGGCATCATCATCAAACATCAATGTTACATTTAACCAAAGAGAAGTGATTCCATAGAAGAAATTAAGTTGAAAGAAAAGCAGAGCTACCCCAAACAACGCCTTAGTAGTTGCATTTAAGTTCGTACCTTATTGTGGCACCCCGTCAAACACTAACACAAATCCCAAGGACGCCTCGAGGCACTAGGTGGCGCTTCGAAATTTCAGCATGGTCTCATTTGTTCATGTTAGCGTTTCACGGAACTCAAACCTGATAAAAAAAATTCAAACAATCATGTATAAAGCAACATATCCATAATGAATAAGAAACGGAAGACGATAGATTTTATGAACAACAAAAAAACAAGGTCAGAGTTGCGCAAAAAGGGATAAAGTTATACAGGGTTACAAAATTTTTCTCACTCTAACATAGACCTAGCACTCGGTCCCAAAAACATAGACCTCTCCTAAGACGAACAGACTCCTAGTAGAAGTAGTCATAATGCTCACCGGGTAACGGACTCTGGTCGTCGATCTGACCGACAACTAATAGTTCAGCACCCGCTGCGCCAACTGTAGGCTCTGCAACTAAAAAAAAGATGAAAGAAAATGGTGAGTAACAATGGTTACCCAGTAGGTCCACAAACAATTCACACTAATAACCTAACCTAACGTGATGGAATAATCATATTGCATCATTTCAAAACTTGTAAATTTTACAATTGAAGCTACGATTAACTAGTATATATAACCAGGGATGAGCAACTAAACAGTTTAAAAATTACACATAGCATCAATCATCCATACTCATTATACATTTTCCATTTATGTAAATATAGTTGACAACACTGAAATAGTAGACATGCTTTTCATTTTATAATTTGAAATATAACACAGATACATAATACAAGTGGTGGAGTAATGGAATTTGGGCGTTGCTATTCACGACTGAATCGTTCCCAGTCGGGACATGATGTTACAACATAAATCTGGATTTTAGTTCTGATTTTGTGGTCGATCGTTGCGCTTACCACACTGGTGACCATTTATCCGGCTCAGGTGGGCCGTTTGACGTGACCGTAAGCAATGGGTCTCTTTTCAATGTGTCAAAACGTTCGATTACTATTAGATTGTTAGTGATCATTGATCAATTATCTTCGTCTATGCCTATCAGGCGTGCATGTGATTCCCAAATGACACTCCACTCGTATACGACCACCTTTACCATACACGTTCACTGGCAAAGATAAGAAAGGAATGAACCCGGATTCTAGTTGTGACTCCACTCTCATACGCGTCCCATACCACGTATGAGCTTGGTGGTCCCTACCGTACATCCCAGGATAGTGCATCCCTCCGGATGATGTGACGTACTATCCCTTCAAGCATTCACAAACCATTTAACAGCTCACAAAATAGCTACGTATATATATGATTTTTCATTTAAAACAAAAGAGAAATTAACAAAACAGGGTTGAGAATGGATATCCAGTTCCTACCATGCAACCGTGGCCACCCGACCTAAAAATAAATTACAGTACTCAGCGCACACGCTAACATAATCGTAAATAAACATGCAACCCTTCCATTAATAACCTGGATATCCTTTCACCAACCTACATACAACATACAATGTAAAATGCAGACATCACCCCTCGGGTGTGATTCTGACATTTTACCGTTCATTCTCTTTTTCATTCTCTCGACATTCTCATTTTTCATCTTTTCAAGTCAAACCATTCATTTTCAATCTTTCCAAGTCATTTTTGGGTCTTGTCATCGAAAACCATCAAAGTTTTATTAAAAAAAAGGTCTCGGCGATGCACGGGACCAAAGCTGTTAAAAACAAGAAAAGTTGGTGAAAATTTGGCTAAGTGTCGGAAACTCAATTTTTCAAAGTTCTCGAAATTGAAAACGAGTTTTTCGAAATGAAAGTCTCGATCACGAGATTCAACACCATATAGTTTTTGTAATCTAATTCAAAGTAATGCAAAAGTTATTACATTTTGAAAACTTTCCGAAAATGTCGAAATTTACGTTTTGTTCTTGAAATCAAAATTCGGATTTTGATTCTTTGAAATTTGGATCTTGAAACCATTCCCATCGTTCCGAAATGGGGGGTAAAACCTTTATTTCATTAAAGAACTTAAAGATGACATTTACTTAAGTGTTTTTAATGAAATAAAGGGTGGAAAATCAAGTATAGGCAATGGGGAGGTCAAAGCAAAAGTCAGAACACAGTTCTGAAAAAAACTGTTTCTGTCGGTGGCAGAATCAGGATGCTGTCGGTGGAACCGATAGAATGCTCATCGGCAGGTGTCGGTGGGACCGACGACATCTACCGACAGAACAATTTTCTCGCGATTCTTGATTTCATCGGTGGCAGAAGCCTCATTATGTTAGTGGGACCGACAGAATGCCTTCGGCAAGTGCCGGTGGCACCGACCCTTTCCGCCGACAGTCCTGAACCTCACTCGAACCTTCGAGTTTTCGATCCCCTTTTCGATTTCTTCTTCCATTCTTCGAACCATTCGACCCACCCACGAGTTTGTAGTTAAAACTTGATAAAATATCATCAAAACATCTACTTCTACCATGAATTTGAAATCAAACACCAATTTCTACGATTTAAATGCAAACAATAAGTTTTGTTTCAAAATCTAAAGTTACCAATAGGAATTAAAAGTCCCCTACTTGTTTTGTGGACACCAAAGGTGATGAACTCATACAAGGATCAAAGTTGGTGGCAAAAGAGTCAATGTTGAGTTGAGTTTGATGCAAAGTAAGCAAGGGTTTGCAACTCCTTCGACGACGGCACTCTCCTTTACGTCTACCCTAGAAGACAAGCCTCTACTAAAAAGGTAAAGCTCCTAGTTTGATGATACCCTAATGTACTTGCTGATTTTTAGTGGAGGGTAAGGAAAACGAACGTGAATGGGTTAACAAAGAGGGTAAGGTTGTAGCTATCGTCGTAGCCGACAACTTTGTCTTCTTTGTCGGGGTTCAACGGTCATTCCTTCTCAATGGATCTTGAAGTGAAGAGAGGAAAACCTAGGTTGAGAAAAGTCTGAGCTTGGGTTCTTTAGAGAAAAGGGAAACAAATGAGAATAAAAGAAAGTTTGCTTTCTTTTATAAAAAGCTGATGGCATACTTGTAATTTTCCCATAACTTTTAGTTTTAACCGTAACTTGACTATCTGGACTCGAAAAATGACAAACGAGTATACCGTTTCGAATAATTTTTCATTGTGGACCTAACGGTGTCATCAAATTTTCTTGATTCTCGCTCTAACGAAACTTTACTATTTTGGATCCCACTTAACGCGAAATTCGAGGATTTGTTAACTTTTTCACCCAAACTTGAATTCAAACTTACTTATAGGCTAAAGTATATATTTTGATCGTTTTGAAACTAATGACGAAGTCGGTTTTCAACAAAAATGAACATAGCATCATTCAAGCACTTTACTCTAAGTTTCCTTTTTACAATATTCTTCGAATAAATATTATCTGATCTCCTCGAGATACGAGTTAAAAACACGGGGTGTTACACTTATCATCTATTGTATCAAACTTCGTGAGAAGGATTCCATTAATCAACCTGACACTTGGTGAGGTTGAGAGGTCCGCCAATTTTTGTGAATGGGTAAAGTAAATTTGTTTAATCAACCATTATTTTCCATAAAGAATGCTTCTCCAACAAATAGGACTAGATCTGGACTTATAACGTTGATCACACACACACACACCTCACAACAGCAACAACAATAACAATTTTTCTATGATACAGAGATGAATTGATAATTTGCACAAAAAAGAATTCAACAATAGACACACACACCCCCCCCCCCACAACAACAACAACAATAACAAACTTTCTATGATTCAGAGGAGAATAAAATAGTTGCTCCCACAACTATTTTTTTCACTCTTACTTGTCCTCACAAAAATTTTTTCTACTCTTGGTTTCAATATGAGCTAAGTTAACTTATTGTTAAGTCAATGCCACCAACAAACCAACTTCACAACTATTGAT
>NW_028237516.1:0-5000 GCF_017979445.1 Akebia trifoliata
GGCCATTGGGCATGCCATCAGCATGCCATTCCGCTCGGCCATCAGCTCGGCCATGGGCCTGCCATCAGGCAACAACGCCACGTGCATCCGCACAGCCATCGTATGGGCCATTGCGTAACGGCATCCTGTCGGCCATTCACACAGTTAGCTATTCTCTCGGCCATCCACACTGCCATCCACTCCGCCCTGCACACACAGCCATCCTCCTGCCCTTCTCTCGGCCATCCACTCGGCCCTGCACACACAGCCATCCTCTCGGCCATCCTCCTGCCCTCTCTCGGCCATCCACACACAGCCATCCTCCTGCCCTTCTCGCGGCCATCCTCCTGCCTTCACTCGGCCATCCACACACAGCCCTCCTCTCGGCCATCCTCCAGCCCTCACTCGGCCATCCACACACCCAGCCATCCTCCTGCCCTTCTCCAGCCATCCTCCTGCCCTTCTCTCGGCCATCCTCCTGCCCTTCTCCAGCCATCCTCCTGCCCTTCTCTCGGCCATCCTCCAGCCCTCACTCGGCCATCCACACCCAGCCATCCTCATGCCCTTCTCTCGGCCATCCTCCAGCCCTCACTCGGCCATCCACACACCCAGCCATCCTCCTGCCCTTCTCTCGGCCATCCACACACCCAGCCATCCTCCTGCCCTTCTCTCGGCCATCCTCCAGCCCTCACTCGGCCATCCACACACCCAGCCATCCTCCAGCCCTCACTCGGCCATCCACACCCAGCCATCCTCCTGCCCTTCTCTCGGCCATCCTCCAGCCTTCACTCGGCCATCCGCACACAGCCATCCTCATGCCCTTCTCTCGGCCATCCTCCAGCCCTCACTCGGCCATCCACACCCAGCCATCCTCCTGCCCTTCTCTCGGCCATCCTCCAGCCCTCACTCGGCCATCCACACACAGCCATCCCCAGCCATCCTCCAGCCCTCACTCGGCCATCCACACCCAGCCCTCCTCCTGCCCTTCTCTCGGCCATCCTCCTGCCTTCACTCGGCCATCCACACACAGCCATCCTCTCGGCCATCCTCCAGCCCTCACTCGGCCATCCACACCCAGCCCTCCTCCTGCCCTTCTCTCGGCCATCCACACACAGCCATCCTCTCGGCCATCCTCCTGCCCTCACTCGGCCATCCACACACAGCCATCCTCCTGCCCTTCTCTCGGCCATCCTCCTGCCTTCACTCGGCCATCCACACCCAGCCATCCTCCTGCCTTCACTCGGCCATCCACACAGCCATCCTATAGGCCATTGGCACAGTCGAGGGCACTGACAAAGGCATCGAGGGCACAATCAAGGGCATGCCATGTGTAGGGATGGGCACTAAATTCTTTCAATGAATGACCATGAATAATAATTTTGGATTTAAAATCGTATCTCTAATGGTTGCCTTAACGAACTTGCTCCAGTTGTCCCAGCAAAAGTGAAAGTCGCATCCAACGTGGTCCCCATTCGATTAAATTTGATGTTAAAATATTTCAATATATTTTTAATAGCTTTAGGACATTTTATAAGACACTCAATAATTTTTGGGGTTTTCTTAATTTTTAATGATTTTTTAATTAATTTTAATGAATATAATATTATTAATAAATAATTTTATAATATAAAAATTCCAATTTCCCCCCCCCCCAAAATTTTAGCATAATTTATTGGACGCTTCACAAATTTTTGGGATTTTTCTGAATTTTATACTATTTTTTATGAAATTTTATTAATTTTAATGAAATTAATTAATTAAAAATAATTTTATAATATAAAAAATTCCATTTTCCCCCCAAAATTTTAGCATATTTTATTGGCCACTTCACAATTTTTTGGGATTTTTCTGAAATTTATACTATTTTTTTATGATTTTCTATTAATTTTTAATGAAATTAATTAATTAAAAATAATTTAAAAGGTAAAAAAATTTTATTTTAATTTTTAAAAATCTTAATATTTCATATATACTTCATAAAAAAAATCTATCGAGGATCCAATGTTTATCATTAAGAAAAAAAGGCCCAGTAATGACCGGCCTCCACTTTTGATGTTTCCTTCTGGAAACCAAGGAAAGACTTAGCATACTCTTTAAGGCGGGGGGGGCGGTAGGTTGCTGAGGGTGGGCCTGGCATTGCCAAGGGCAGGGCCATGGTGTCACGGCCCTATTCTTTCGAAGCGGGGTCGTGCGGCGCAAGGGGGTCAAATCCACTTGCAAGCCTGTAAAATGATCGTACACCACACACACGTAGCTAGCAAACAAGTAAACGAGGCAACACGAGATAAAGCCCGAAGGCAACTTTGTTGATATAATATTGATTACACGGTGTAACGCGGTTATAAAAGCAAATAGATGCGTTACAAGCAATTGATGATCCTATGACACGCGGGACCTCCACGGAGCTGGGCTTCAAGGGCTTCAACAACGTGGGTGTAGGCCGGGGATTGGGACAGCACTGACACCCTTCCTACAAAGTGTATGCTAAGTCTTTACTAGATTTCCAGAAGGGAACATCAAAAGTAGAGGCCGGTCATACTCCCTTATTACTAAAATGCCACTAAGCTAACAAGGATGCCCTGGCACGGGGCTGACACGTACCCTAAGCTAACAGATATGCCCTGGTACGGGGGCTGACATGGCTTCATAACGAGCCTTACATAGTGTTACATAGGGGCTCCCGGGTGACTCCGGGGCGAGCTACACCTAAACTCTAGGTGTCAGAGTACATGGCCGTTACAGTCTCCCCCACCTATTCTGCAGACGTCCTCGTCGCATTGTCCCTGACAAACTCTTCAATCTTCTGCTTGAATGGTTGTAGGTTCTCTGCTCTTTCCCAGGTGGCTTCACATTCTGGCAAGTTCTTCCAAGTGACAAAGTACTCCATGTGCTGCTGCTTGCTTGAACTGCTGCTGACTTGACGCTCGGCGAGAACTTGGTCGACAACACGTTCCGGCTGGATTGTTGAACGAGAAGGTGAACGTGTGTTGGAATGCTGCGTGCTGGATCTGCTGGATCTGCATGGAATGGCTTGAGACAGCTGGCATGGAAGACAGGGTGGATGTTGCGTAACCAGTGCGGTAACTTCAGCTTGTAGGAGACCTTGCCGACTCGAGAGAGGATGAGCATTGGACCTTCATAACGCTGTAGTAGACCCCTGTGTGCTCGCTGTACTCGGTTGAACCTTCTCAACTGATCTGTCTTGAGTAGAACTAAGTCACCAACTTTGAAACGATCTGGTCGACGATGTCCATCAGCCCATTTCTTCATCCGCTTTGACGCTTTTTCAAGGTAAGATCTGGCAATTTCATTGTTGTCCTGCCAAAACTTAGCAAACTTGTACGCCCTTGGACACTGTCCCTGATATCCTGAAACAATAGTATGAGGAGTTAAAGGTTGTTGGCAGACAGTATAAGTTCAAAAGGACTCTTGTTGGAGGAAGAGCTCTTCTGAAGGTTGAAACAGAACTGTGCGACATCAAGTAGATTCGCCCAATCCTTTTGGTTGGCAGTGACAAAATGCCTAAGATATTCCTCCAACATGGCATTAAATCTTTCAGTCTGCCCATCTGTTTGTGGATGTCCACTGGTCGAAAAGTCAAGCTGAGACCCAAGTAATCTGAACAATTCGGTCCAGAATCTCCCTGTAAATCTTGAATCTCTGTCGCTGACAATGTTCTTGGGCACACCCCAATACTTGATGACATGCTTGAGGAACAAGTGCGCTGTTTCTTCTGCTGAGCAATATGTCGAGGTCGGTATAAATGTAGCATATTTGGAGAAACGGTCCACAACCACAAGGATGGACCCATACTCTGCAACCTTCGGCAAACCTGTGACAAAGTCCATAGAAACACTTTCCCAAGGCCTTTGGGGGACTGGAAGCGGTTCTAGCAGCCCAATAGGTTTGTCGCGCTCGATCTTGTCTTGCTGGCAAATGAGGCAGGTCCTCACATAGTCTAACACATCATCACGGATGTTCGGCTAGTAGTATCCTTGCTCCAAGAGAGCTAATGTGCGGCGCCAGCCCATGGAGTGTCGTGACACTCCCTCATCAGTTCTCGTCTTAGCCCGTCCGCACGTGGAACAAACATGCGGCTCTTGGTGGTATATAACAACCCATCCCGAAGCCAGAAACGGCGTGTTTTCCCCTTCTTCACCATATCAAGTATAGCCTTTGCCTGGAGATCACTATTCAAACCATTCTGAATTCTTTGCTGTAAAGTACTGGTAACTTGAGAAACTTATTGCTGAAGTGATGTTAGCTCTGCTTTGCGACTCAAGGCATCGGTTACGCTATTGTTCTTTCTTGACTTATAATCCAAGGCCAAGTCAAACTCTGCGAGGAACTCTTGCCAATGAGCCTGTTTTGGGGTCAACTTCTTCTGAGTCAGGAAATGGATTACGACCACATTATTAGTTTTCACATGAACTTGTGATCCCAGCAAATAATGTCTCCAAACTCTCAAGCAATGGATGATAGCTAACAACTCTTTTTCTTGGGCAGTGTAACATCTCTCAGCATCATTGAGCTTTCGACTTTCATAAGCAAGCGGATGCCCATCCTGTAACAACACTCCTCCAATAGCAAAGTCAGATGCATCTGTCTGAACTTCAAACGGCTTGGTGATGTCGGGTAGAGCTAAAACAGGGTCTTGCATAACAGCAAGCTTGAGGTCTTCAAACGCCTCATGACACTTGTCCAACCAGGACCAAGTGTGATCTTTCTTCAACAGGTCTGTGAGAGGTGCGGCTCTTTTGGAATAACCTTGGACGAAACGCCTATAATAGTTCACAAGACCGAGGAATGACCTGAGTTCTGTGACAGTAGAAGGGGTTTTCCATTCATCAATAGCTCGCACTTTCTCCATGTCCATCCGGATCTGTCCATTACCCACAACATGGCCAAGAAACATAATCTGCTCTTGGGCGAATGAACACTTCTCTAGCTTGACATACAACTGATTGTCGCGAAGCACTTGGAATACCTTGCGTAGATGTTGAACGTGCTCTTCTAAGGTA
>NW_028237516.1:15000-19726 GCF_017979445.1 Akebia trifoliata
TACACTTTGTAGGAGGGTGTGTCAGTGCTGTCCCAATCCCCGGCCTACACCCACGTTGTTGAAGCCCTTGAAGCCCAGCTCCGTGGAGGTCCCGCGTGTCATAGGATCATCAATTGCTTGTAACGCATCTATTTGCTTTTATACCGCGTTACACCGTGTAATCAATATTATATCAACAAAGTTGCCTTCGGGCTTTATCTCGTGTTGCCTCGTTTACTTGTTTGCTAGCTACGTGTGTGTGGTGTACGATCATTTTACAGGCTTGCAAGTGGATTTGACCCCCTTGCGCCGCACGACCCCGCTTCGAAAGAATAGGACCGTGACAGTTGGTATCAGAGCCAGGTTGTTTGAGCACAGTTGGTTTCCCCCTAGCTATTCCCCGGAGATCCCATTTAGTTCACGCGAACGATGGTAAGAGGAACTACTAGTACCGCGGACCAACCCGCTCCAAACACACCACCACCACGTACGAACAAGGAACGCATCGAGGTATTGGAGGAAAGGATAGGTATGCTATCCGGTATTGTTGATGGTATTGCGCATTTAGATGATCGCTAGAGCACGCTGGAGGAAGGATCCGAGACATTCAGAGCTAGAGTAACAGCCCTCGAGGAAGATACCCGAGACAGTCTAGCCGTCTTACAGGAACAGGTTACAGAGCTCACTACAAAAGTAGGTCTCCTAGTTCGCGTCGTCGGTAACGAACGGCCTACCAATAGTGAAGCTTCTCCCTCGCGCTTGCGAGTACCCGAGCCACGTACCTTCAATGGTGTTCGCGATGCGAAAGAGCTCGAGAATTTCCTGTTCGACATGGAGCAGTACTTCCGTGCAGCTCGTCCGGACTCCGAAGAGGTAAAAGTAACAACTGCTTCTATGTATCTTGCAGGTGACGCCAAGCTATGGTGGCGGACAAAGTACACCGAGATGGAAAGTGGCCAATGTTCCATCGAACATGGGAGGACCTCAAGAAAGAATTGAAGCACCAGTTCTTACCAGAGAACGTGGAGTTCATTGCCCGCAGAAAGTTGAGGCAACTCCAACATACAGGTACAGTTCACGAGTACGTCAAGCAGTTTTCGCCTTGATGCTTGATATCCGTGATATGTCAGAGAAAGACAAGCTGTTCTCATTCCAAGAAGGGACAAGCCTTGGGTTCAGACAGAACTTCAACGGCAACGTGTGGAAGATCTCGCGTCTGCAATTGCAGCAGCCGAGGTTGACTGATTATACTCCCGCGGGAGGGAGCCAACAGTATGTACATCCTCAATCGAAGGGTTACTACCAGCAACCTGAGTACACAAAGAAGTCTTCGAATGGCAAGAATGGAAGGCATAGAAAGAGTTCCAGTCCGGGATCATCACGGAACTCCTCGCCTTCACAGAGCAGAAGTACCTCGCCAGTCAAGCGTCGTCACAAGCATGGATGTGTTTTGTGTGGTGGGCTCACAAGACAGTCAAGTGCCCACAGCGAGCCAAACTGACTGCACTATTAGCTTCCCAGAGTGACCCTAGTCACGAGAGTACGAGTGGGCGAGATTATGAAGATTCTCCTCACATGGGAGCCTTGCATTTTGAATGCAATGAAGCAGACATCTGAGACTCAGAATAGCCGGAAACGGAAGGGTCTAATGTATGTCGATATTGAAGTTGGTGGGAAGACCACCCAGGCAATGGTTGATACAGGAGCTACTCACAGCTTTATTACCCCTGCAGAGGCGAAGCGTCTCAATATCCGGCTCGATAAGGGTTCAAGCCGTATGAAAGCTGTAAACTCCCAAGCCACTCCTATCCAAGGTTCGGCCAAGTCAGTGTCCGTCAAGATAGGTACATGGAAGGGTAAGCTTGATTTACTCGCAGTTCCGCTCGATGAGTTCAGAGTTGTCATTGGGATGGATTTCATGCGACAGAACAGGGTTGTACCGATGCCATTCGCCAACACCTTGGGCATGCTAGGTGAATGTCCAAGCTTTGTTCCCGTCTCCACAGGCAAGGAAGAGGGAAATTTGATTTCAGCCATTCAGGTGAAGAAAGGTTGAATGAAGAAGGTAAGCAACCGTACCTTGCTTCCTTGAGAGTTGAAGCCGAAGAAAAGGACCATAGTTCAACTCCCACCCAGTTACACAGGTTTTAGCAGAAGTTGATGATGAGATAGCGAATTTGCTTCCGAAGACACTACAGCCACGTAGGCGATAGATCATCAGAATGAATTGCTACCTGTTGCCACACCTCTTATAGAGAGGCCTTACAGGATGAATCATCCAAGACTAGCTGAGTTGAACAGCAGCAGTATGGGTCTTCGAGACGTTGTATCGATTATCGAGCAGTGAAGAAGATCACCATCAAGAACAAGTATCCTATCCAGCAGAGTGCCGACTTGTTTGATAAGCTTGGAACAGCCAAGTGTTTTTCAGAGTTAGGTCAGAGATCAGGTTACTGTAAGATTCAAGTTGCAGAAGAAGCCCCTCAGCCACTTAGTCAGAGTGTCAGCAAGAATTGTGATGTACCTCAGAGTGTTGTCAGCGTCAGAGATTCAAGAGTCACAGGGAAGTTATGGAACGGACCATGCAGACTACTTAGATTCCAGCTTGATTTTCCGGGCAGTGTGCATCATCAATCAGCTTGGCCAACGGAGAGATTCAGTCCTGCGTTGGAGTATTTTAGGCATCTTGCCAATGCCGATCATCCGAATTGGGCGAATTTGTTCAATTCCACCATTCAGAAGAACTCTTCCTCCAACAAGAGTGATTTTGAACTTATATCAGGCCAACAGTGTTTAACTTCTCACACTAATGTTTCAGGCTACAGGAGACATAGTCCAAGGACGTACAGGTTTGCTAAACTCTGGTTACCGTACAGGTTACACAGCATCTACTCTGTCATCCATGCAAGAAGTCTCAAGCCGTACCAAGCAGATCAAGGAGATCCCGCGTGCAGCATTCCAACACGTACCACTTCTCATTCAGCCTTTCAGCCAGAGCGTGTTGTCGACAAAGTTCTCGAAGACGTCATTTCAGCAGCAGTTCCATCCAGCAACAGCAGCAGCAGCACGTGGAGTACTTCGTCACATCGGACATGCCAGAATTTGAAGCTACACAGGAGAGTGCAGAGAACCTACAACCTTTCAAACAGCCGATTGAAGTGTTTGCCAGGTCAATGCGACGAGGACGTCTACAGAATAGGTGGGGGAGACTGTAACGGCCAAATCATCTATCACCTAGAGTTAGGTGTAAGCTCGCCCCGGAGCTACCCGGGAGCACCCATGTAATATCATGTAAGGCTCGTTATGAAGCCATGTCAGCCCCCGTACCAGGGCATATCTGTTAGCTTAGGGTACGTGTCAGCCCCGTGCCAGGGCACACTTGTTAGCTTAGTGGCATTTTCGTAATAAGGGAGTATGACCGGCCTCTACTTTTGATGTTCCCTCTGGAAAGCTAGTAAAGACTTAGCATACACTTTGTAGGAAGGGTGTCAGTGCTGTCCCAATCCCCGGCCTACACCCACGTGTTGAAGCCCTTGAAGCCCAGCTCCGTGGAGGTCCGCGTGTCATAGGATCATCAATTGCTTGTAACGCATCTTTGCTTTTATACCGCGTTACACCGTGTAATCAATATTATATCAACAAAGTTGCCTTCGGGCTTTATCTCGTGTTGCCTCGTTACTTGTTTGCTAGCTACGTGTGTGTGGTGTACGATCATTTTACAGGCTTGCAAGTGGTTGACCCCCTTGCGCCGCACGACCCCGCTTCGAAAGAATAGGACCGTGACACATTGGCACAGTCGAGGGCACTGACAAAGGCATCGCGGGCACAATCAAGGGCATGCCATGTGTAGGGATGGGCACTAAATTCTTTTCAATATGACCATGAATAATAATTTTGGATTTAAAATCGTATCTCTAATGGTTGCCTTAACGAACTTGCTCCAGTTGTCCCAGCAAAAGTGAAAGTCGCATCCAACGTGGTCCCCATTCGATTAAATTTGATGTTAAAATATTTCAATATATTTTTAATAGCTTTAGGACATTTTATAAGACACTCAATAATTTTTTGGGGATTTTTCTTAATTTTTAATGATTTTTAATTAATTTTAATGAATATAATATTATTAATAAATAATTTTATAATATAAAAATTCCAATTTTCCCCCCCAAAATTTTAGCATAATTTATTGGACACTTCACAATTTTTTGGGATTTTTCTGAAATTTATACTATTTTTTATGAAATTTTATTAATTTTTAATGAAATTAATTAATTAAAAATAATTTTATAATATAAAAAATTCCAATTTTCCCCCCAAAATTTTAGCATATTTTATTGGACACTTCACAATTTTTTGGGATTTTTCTGAAATTTATACTATTTTTTATGATTTTTTATTAATTTTTAATGAAATTAATTAATTAAAAATAATTTAAAAGGTAAAAAATTTTAATTTTAATTTTTAAAAATTCTTAATATCATATACTTTCATAAAAAAATATATCGAGGATCAATGTTATCCATTAAGAAAAAAAGGCCCAGTATGACCGGCCTCCACTTTTGATGTTTCCTTCTGGAAACCAAGGAAAGACTTAGCATACTCTTTAAGGGGGGGGAGGTTGCTTGAGGGTTGGGCATGGGCATTGCCAAGGCAGGCCATGGGCACAGCCAAGGGCAAGCACGTGGGCATGCCATCCACTCGGCCATTGGGCATTGCCATCCGCTCGGCCATCGCTCGGCCATCGCTC
>NW_028237517.1:0-19684 GCF_017979445.1 Akebia trifoliata
AACTAATGGATTACACCAATTACTTCACCATTTCCCTAGGGATAGGGACAACTAAGTAAGAGAAGAGATATAGTACAACTCAATCTTCCAAGTGAGGTTCGCTTGAATGGTTGTACAATAAAGATGGCACAGTCTTGATCGATGTTTTCAACAATACTAGCTCAAATGTAGTAGGCATTCATGCTTTTTTTTTTTCTCTTTCAAACCAACCAAGTTAAGAAGAACTCTCTTCACATTCAGACCTGTATTTTAAATAGAAATTGTTTTAAAAATATTATTAATTGTTGAATCGATTTATTTTAAATCACGAGAATTATTATGGGTGCAATAAATCATGATTAATCTATCATTATTGTTCTTATATATAAGTGTAAAGTTGCAGTTAGTTGTTTTTGTCACGATGATGACACATTGATGGGTGATACCTCATCGGTTGTCATCACAACGAAAGAGAAACTGCTAAATCTGGTGTAAATTGGGAAGAATCTCCTTAAGAAGCCAATGTCAAGGGTAAATTTGACGATAGGGAAGTTCAAGGAGGTTAAGGGAGAGAGCACCAATGAAGAAGCCCAATGTGTCTGCTCCTTAACTAATTTGCTTATGTAAAATACATTATAAGTGTGCAAATTCTATTCCGACTCTCTATCCTTCAAGGTAAAAATTCAGTGTGAGTTGATTTGTTGATTGAGATACTATGAGCTAGCCAATAGCAAAGACAATAGTTATGATGTTCTTTTACATCTTTTCGAGAAAAATTTAGATTTTCAAACAGAATTTTGAACCAATATTCGCTTAATGGTTCAATTTTTTTTTAGGCGTTACCTATTAAAAAGTTCTTTTTTTTACTTATAAATCTAGAAAAATGATAGCCATAGACCATCATTTATGGCGTCGACTCAAAATGACTGTTAATGACAGTCATTTTTTCTGACTGTCCAAGACAACCGTTTTTGCCGACATTTTTGGTATGTTGCAAATGTAAAGTGACTCCTTCCAAAACAATTGTTCCTACAACATTTCAAGCAGTCATTTTTAAATAATAAAAAAAATAATTGTCTTGGGCTGTTGTTTTTTGCACGTTATGACGTCATGATCTCACGGTCTCCACCTCCTTTCTTTGTTGGGTAACTGAGATTACCCTCGGTCGCTCTATACATCGCCCTATCATCTCCACAATCGACCTACTCTTAAGAGAACTCGATCGGAATAAACGGAGGAGCAATCCAAGTTTTCGAATTTTTAAGGAATTTTCACTGCAACCACACCTTGTTTGATTCCTAAGGTGAATTTAAATTTTTTTTTAATATTTATTGACTTGTGAGCCTAATAAGTTCTCTCCATGTGCAGGTCCTGGGATTTTCATGCTCATGATATCATGGAAAATTTGGACCCAATGTTTTGATCGTATTTTTTTTTTTACCTAGCTTTGGATATGATCTATCATGATCAAACCATGAATCTCTCGTAATAGTGGCTGAATTCTATTAAGCACATCGGGGTGGTTTAACTTTCTTCTTAAAAAAGGGAAAATATTGTCAAGTCGAATCATCAATTTTAAAGTTTAATAAGTCGGCACGTGAGTCAACTCACTAATTGGTGTGCATTTAGGGAGTACAAAAAAAATTTAGGGATAAGGTTGAAGGGAGTTGATAACTCTTGATGACATGTTAGCTTATCTATTTGAAATAAAAATTTCTTGAGAATAGGTCCATGAGCAGTTAATGTTGAGGAAAAATCTAGAGTACTCGACTCTAAATACTCAAATGTTGGATATAAACAAGTAAACGATTTACTTGTACTATACCCTCAATAAAAATATCACTCACAAGTTGAAGAAGAAAATAACACTCTATTAAGAAGAATACACTTTTACAAACACTCACACTTTTTACAACCTTTCAAGACCTCTTACTCACAACTTATTTCTCACAACTTGTTTCTAACTACTTGATTCAAAATGAGAGGACTCACCCCTATTTATACTAGTGGCACCTCCTTAACTAATGGCTAGGATTGTGCCAACACATTTTTAATCTAGTGGTTACAATTGTCATCTAGAACTTTCTAAAAATATCTATTAGTCTAGAGTTTTCTATCAAAATATCTATAATTCTAGAATCTTCTATTTTTCTCTTATCTAAAGACATCTAGAGTTTTCTCTAGGAAGATTCTAGAAATTGGGTTATAAATAACTATTGGGCTTGGACAATAAATGTGGGCTTTTCCCAATTTGGGCTGGTGTTGAATTTTAACACTCCCCCTCAACACCAGCTCTTACTCTTTGCACCATGTTGAGTTGACGACGAAAATTTTCAAACTTACCAGTACTCAATCCTTTTGTGAGCAAGTCTGCAACTTGATCATCTGTTTTGATTTGTTTCATTTCTATATCTTCTTGAAGAACCTTTTCTCTAACAAAATGATAATGCACTTCCACATGTTTAGTTCTTGCATAAAAAACTTGATTCTCTGCCAGACGAATTGCTGACTGGTTATCACAGTATAATGGAACCGTATAGTTTATTGATTGATGTAGATCGTTCATCAGTTGTATCAACCACATACTCTCTTGAGCTGCTGTTGCTGCTGCTCGATATTCTGCTTCTGTTGTTGATAAAAACACAATCGGTTGTCTCTTGCTACACCGAGAAATCACTCCCGATCCAAGAGTAAATATATACCCAGTAGTTGATCGACGAGTGTCGTGATCTCCTGCATAGTCAGCATTACAGTAGCCAACTAGCTTGCAATCTTCGCCTTTCTTGTACAAAAGACCATAGTCAATTGTACCCTTCACGTATCTTAGTATTCGTCGGACTGCTTCCAAATGTGGCTTCTTTGGATTTTGCATGTACCGACTCATCACACCAACTGCATAAGAAATGTCAGGTCGAGTCAAAGTCAAGTAGATAAGACTACCTACCAATTGTCGATACATCGTTGCATCTTTCAAGTCTTTTCCTTCATGTGCACACAGCTTAGCATTTGGTTCCATTGGTGTTGAGATTGGTTTGCTTTCGAGCATTCCGAACTTCTTCAATAAATCTCTAGAATATTTTTGCTGGCAGAGAAATATTCCTTCTTGTGTACGATCAACTTCTAAACCAAGGAAGTGCTTGAGTTGTCCAAGTTCTTTCATCTGGAAACGAACAGATAGATTCTCCTTTGTTCGAAGGATTTCTGCCTCATCATCACCCGTTATGATTAAATCATCCACGTACACAAGCACGATAGCTAACTTTCCTCCATTAGCTTTAACAAACAAACTCGAATCTGCAGGTGTTACTGAATAGCCACCTTGAGTAAGAAATTCAGAAATCTTACCGTACCACGCCCTTGGTGCTTGTTTTAATCCGTAGAGTGCCTTTCGCAGCTTACACACATACTCAGGATGATCTTGGTTCTGAAAACCTGTTGGCTGGATCATATAGATCTCTCGATCTAACTCCCCGTGTAGAAAGGCATTCTTCACATCCATCTGCCACAGGTTCCAATCTTTGGTGGCTGCAAGTGCTAGTAGGACTCGTACAGTTGTAAGTTTCGCCACCGGACTAAACGTTTCATCATAGTCTAGCCCATATTGTTGAGAAAACCCTCGAGCCACCAGTCTAGCCTTATACCTCTCAATTGATCCATTTGGACGGCACTTTATCTTGTAAACCCATTTGCAGGATATGGGTTTCACATCTTTTGGCTTTGGCACCAGATCCCAGGTCTGATTTTGCTTTAACGCTGTGACTTCTTCTTCCATAGCTTTGATCCACTCAGAGTTTTGTGATGCTTCTTCAAATGTCTCGGGTTCTTTAGCAGTTGCTTCTTCAGCTATGGCTGCATTGGCATATTTGGGATTTGGTTTGCGAATTCTGTTTCACCTTCTCAGTTGTGATTGTGGAGTTGATACTTCTGTTTCTTCATGATGATCTTCTTGTTGATACACACCAGTTTCCCAAGGATTCTGGGCCATCTCTTGATCACCATCACTTTCATGTAGATCTCCAGCCTCATCTGAACTTGGTTGAATGTTGACAGTGTGCTCCTCCATCTTTTGTTGTAGTTTGTCTTCGAATTCTCTTGAGTCTGGCAACACCTCTTTTCCTGAGGACCACCAAGAAGATGCTTCATCGAATACCACATCTCGCGATGTATAACACCTTCCAGTTGTAGGATCACAGCATCTCCACCCCTTTCTCTGATTATCGTATCCAACAAAGATACATCTGACTTCTTTCTTATCGAACTTGCTACGTAAATGATCAGGAACAAATACATAGCATACACATCCAAATACTCGAAAGTGGCTAACTGTAGGTTTTATGTCCCACAGTTTCTCAAAGGGTGAAACAAACTCTAACCTTGGTTGAGGAAGTTTGTTGATCACATGGGCTGCTGTTCTCATAGCTTCGGCCCAAAATCTTCCTAGTACATTCTTTGCATGTAGCATACTCTGACAAGTTTCTGCAAGATGCCGATTCTTTCTTTCTGCTACACCATTCTGTTGTGGTGTATTGGCACATGTATATTGACGACGTATTTTGCATTCTCGTAGGTATAGAGAGAACTCGTCCGAGCTATATTCTCCTCCGTTGTCAGTGCGCAAGCAACGGATCTTCTTTCCTACTTCTCCTTCAACTATCTCTTTGAACTCTTTAAACTTTGAAAAAGTTTCAGATTTTTCTTTCATAAAGAAAACCCACACATACCTAGAGAAGTCATCAATGAAGGTTACCATGTACCGCATTCCGCCGACTGATGGTTGCTTGACTGGCCCGAATACATCAGAGTGAACTAACTCTAATGGTTCTTTTGCTTTAAACTTCGATTTCTCGTATGGCAATTGATGTGCTTTACCATACTGACATCACGCATAGACCGTGTCTGTTCTCACGTCAAGCTGAGGAAGTCCCTTAAGCATCGACTTCTTTACCATTACACTTAGCTTGGAATAGCTAACATGACTCAACCGCATGTGCCACAAATCTGCTGTCTCGTTCCTTCTTGTCTTGTCTACATATGCAGACTCTGCTGACATTACGTAAACTGACTCCAATCGTCGTCCCTCTATCGTTGGCTTTTCTGAGGTTTTAAGGTCACGATGTACCTTCACATCTTGGGAACCGAACAAGACATAGTAGCCTGATGATGTTAGTTGAGCTACGGATAACAAATTTTTCTTCATTCCTGGAACATGGTAGACATCTTGAAGTGGCACCTGGTTAGAATTATAACGAGGTGTGACTATCGTCTTACCGATGTGAGCTATCGGTAACCTTGAGTTATCAGTTGTCACCACCACACGACTTCCCTTATACTTGGACAGATTTTGCAACTTTTGTCTATCACCTGTCATGTGATTTGAGCACCCCGAGTCTACGATCCAGTCATTCTCGTAGTCAATCCGTTCAGATGTAGCTGTAAGAGCTACTTCTTCTTCTTCCTTTACAAATGATGCTTCAGCATCCCATTCATCTTCGATTTTCTCTTTAGAACTGGAAGTAGCAGCATTACTTTCAGCATACTTTTTCTTAGACCAACAGTCTTTCGCCATGTGGCCCTTCTTCCCGCAATTGTATCAATCGCCTTCAAACCTTCTCGTATTATCGTGATTCTTTGAAGCTCCCCCTGAACGAGAGCCTCCCTCTCTTTGATGACCTCTTATCTTGTCACCATTCATTTTAGATCCACCTCTGACGTGCTGCTTGAATTTACCTTTGTTTTTGCTTGTGTAGAGTGCTTCCTCCTCACCCTTCAACGAGACTCCTCCCATTTTCTTAGCCAAAGCTTCTTGACCAACAAGTAAATTTTCCAACTCAACAAGTGATGGTTGTGTCGGCCATCCTTGTACTGCAGTAATAAAGCCTCGGTATTCGGGTCGCAAAGCGTGGATAATTATTCTTTTTATCCTGGTTTCTCTAATAGCAGCATTCGGATCTAACTCTGAAATTTCACAGCATATCGACTTCACCTTATGAAAGTATTGGACGATCGTCATATCACGTTGCGCCATAGATAGCAGCTCGTTCTCTAGAAGTTGTAATTTTATATCGTTCTTCTTTGAAAATAGTGTAGCGAAGGTATCCCATGCTTCTTTCGGTGTTTTGGCATCTCGAATGTGCTCTAACATTTCTTCTTCAATTGTAATCTTTAAAACTAACATCGCCTTGCCTGCTTTAATCTTCCATTTTCTTAAGATGCCATTGACATCTTCTGTTGTCGGTTGTGTAACTTCACTACCATCGACAATCTCCCAAAGGTCTTGACCTTGTAGGTAAGACTCAATGCATGTTGCCCACGTGTTGTAGTTTTGGTTGTTGAGCTTCTTGATTCCTCCAACTACTTGAAGGTCACCTATCGTGCTGACAGAGCTTCGACTGAACGGAACAAACTTGACTAACGATCTTGTAGAGTAGTAAACTCCTCACAACTCAAGATAACTCCACCAAAATCGATCCTTGGCAACCTGGCTCTGATAGCAATTCTTGAGGAAAAATTTAGAGTACTTGACTCTAAATGCACAAATATTGGATATAAACAACTAAACAATTTACTTGTACTATACCCTCAATAAAGATATCACTCACAAGTTGAAAAAGAAAATAACACTTTATTAAGAAAAACACACTTTTTCAAACACTCACACTTTTATAACCTCTCAAGACCTCTTACTCATAACTTATTTCTCACAACTTGTTTCTAACTACTTGATTCAAAATGAGAGGACTCACCCCTATTTATACTAGTGGCACCTCCTTAACTAATGGCTAGGATTGTGCCAACACATTTTTAATCTAGTGGTTACAATTTTGTCATCTAGAACTTTCTAAAAATATCTATTAGTCTAGAGTTTTCTACCAAAATATCTATAATTCTAGAATCTTCTATTTTTCTCTTATCTAAAGACATCTAGAGTTTTCTCTAGGAAGATTCTAGAAATTGGGTTATAAATAACTATTGGGCTTGGACAATAAATGTGGGTTTTTTCCAATTTGGGCTGGTGTTGAATTTTAACAGTTAATTGTCATCCAAGCCTTATCCCTAAAAATTGGTGTTGCTTGAACGAATTTTTTTCCTCCAAGTGTATTGCATGTATAGCGTTAATTCAAGGGTATTTAATGTGTGTAACTCTAAACATGGTAGGTGATTTGTATTTTCTTGTTGAAACTCTCACTGTTTTATTTTGCTATGTCGATTGGACTAACTTAATATGTTAAATGACAATAAAAAGTCACATATTGAGTACAAGGGTATTTTGATCTTTTTTCAGGGGTTAGGAGAACTCAAGATGGTTCCCAAACGCAATTCCAACACAAAAGTACTTTTGGAAGCATTTCATAGAGTTTGGTTCTCAAACTCATACAATGCTCTAGAGTAATCGAACTCCTTCACAGAGACCTCCAGCTCTAACTCTTTGCCAGAGTACTTTTAACTCTGGTATACACACAGGACCTAGCTTAATATGATCACAATCTTCCACACAAGATTCATCATTAAGCCTTGAAGTCTATTGGATCATTATCATCACTAATTTTCAACTTTCTTTTGTATCAATTTCTCCATCAAGTTACAATAATTCTTTTCCAACACTTTCTCTCGATATCTAGGCATGCATGAAATGTGCAAAAGATTAGTTTCCAACCATGTAAGTGTTGAGACCCTGAAGGTCACTCATGTTTAAGAACAATGAAACAATTCCAACTGAATAACGATAAGTTTCTTATGCATAACCAAAAATCAATTTGATCAAATGATTTTAAGTCCTTCTCATCCCTTTAAGGTCCAATATAGAAGTGGCATTTTACAATAAGAAAATTTCATAAACGTGTGCAACTTTTGCAAAACTTCCAATCTCGGCACACTGCTCATTTTAATTCCCAAAACTTGTTTTCCAATGGGATCATAGCTGGTAAATCTAATTTAAAGTTACGATCCCACTGATAAATTACCAGCAAGATCACAAGTAGTTTTGAAGACACATATCCTTGATTTTTTAATGGCGAGATCGCAGATATTTTTAAAGTGACATTGTTTATCATAAAAGTGATGATTCCGCTGGAAATAATGTTTTAGGAATTAAAATGAACAGTGTATCAGGATTGGAATTTCGGCATATACAAAGCAAGAAATGGTAATTTATCCTTTATGATCAGGTCATGGAGCATTCTTTTTCTTCCATTCTGTTTTCTGCTTTTTTTAGTTGTATGTATCGTGAGGTTTAAAGGGCCTCACTCAGTCTGACCCATTCACAAGTGTGATCTACGAGTTACATTATTAAGGAAGTCACATCATCAAGGAAAAGGGGAGAATTCCCATTCCTGTTCGTGTCCATGGTAGACTTTTTTTTTCTTTTTCTTTAGTTGAACAAGTGGATGATTATGCATAATAGGCTTCAATCACCCAACTCAACCCATGGTCAATCATTTAAAGAAAATTGTACTGTGCAAGAGTTAGTTGAGATGGGAATATATACACATTCTCTGGGAATCTCCTCAACAAATTGAACCCAAAGAAAACTATATTAAACATAAAATAAGTCAAAGTCCCCATCTCTGTGGACCCAAGAAAACTATATTACGTGTATCACAAGCCAAGAGTCATTTGAATATTCAGTGACGCCAGGCAGCCATTCTTTTCCACCAAGTGGTATCATAAATATCCTACATAAATATGATACGCTCAACATCAAATATGTCAAAAGAATTTAGTTGATGAAAATGTGTAGCTTTGTATCTTCTTTATTTTTTTTTTGATTGATAAGTTGGGGTTAAAGGGACCCCACCCTGAAACACTACTAACGAGTGTAGGTACAGATTAAGTCTTCCTCAACAATTGTCAAAACTTCTTGAGGAACATTACATATATCTTTAATAACGAAAAAACCATCTGAATAAGTACCCAATTTCGCTAGATAATCCGCTGCTCGATTTGTTTCTCTCCACATAAATTCAAACAAACAACTAACAAAATTTTGGCTCTGTTCTGCAATTTCCAACAATATTTCCTCATATTTCCATGATGAAACGATTTCATTCTTTATGCATTTAATTGAGTATAACGAATCAGAGGAAATTAGAATACGATTCAATCCCTTCGCTCTTGCATATCTCATAGCTTCTAATATTGCTTGCAACTCAATTTGGATAATGTCAACTGCAGAAATATTGCTCCAGCCTACAAAAGTAATGTACCATCGCTATTTCTACCAATAAACCCCAAACCTGAGCCTTGCATTGATCGAGCTCCATCAGTATTAATTTTTACCACGTCCTCCTCTGGTTTTGACCAAGAAATGAATGTTAAATCTGAATTAACAATGGAGTAGCAGCAGCTCCAATTGTTTAAAATCTGCCCATATACATGGCTAAATCTTTCCTCAATCGATAAGCCATCAAACCGATTTTGCATCACCTCTCCAACCTGTTTCAAAACAACTTCCTTTGGGGAATTAATTTCTACAACCCAACTTATTAATTTATTGAATGAGTGGGTCCCTTGACAACCCAACTTATTAAACAAAAATAAAAAAATTCGATAGAGTAGAATAAATCACTTGTGAATGGAAGTATTTTGAGTAACAGTACTAACTGAAAACTTCAAATTTGAGGTGATCAAATCTCCAGTATCGTAAAACTCTATGATAATCAATCAAAAGAGTAGAATTAATCAGAGATAAACCCTTAGACTTCGTGTAGATCAAAATCTTTGGTCTCTTTTTTATATATTTATTTATCTTTTATTTGGTAGGGTTTAGAAATTAACAATTTTACTACAAAAGAAAAATAATATTCCTAATTTTAGTTTATATGGAGCCCATGTTGTGGAAAATATGCCTCAGTATTTAGAAGATTTGGATCAATAATCACGTTTGTAGTTTGTTGGAATTTTAGGGTCATTATGACATCATATATAGTGGGAATTTCCCAATGGAAATCTCCATTAAGGTAGATAAATATTGGGAAATTCCCATTTTAGCATACTATTCATTTTAATTTTAAAAATGGAAAATTGCCAGTTTTAAAATAAAAATATTTCACTTAAGGCAAAGAAATTTTTTCTGTTTTATAAAGCAATAAATATCTTCCCTGCTTTTGTTTTGAAAAACAGTTTTATAAGAATAGTATAAATTCTCTCTTCCAACTTGACTCAATGAGTTTTAAAATTACAATTGGTTAAACTGTCAATAAGACTAGTATCTCTCTTACAAGAGTAGAGAATTGTTGATAAGAAAGGAGAGGGTCAAGATGTTTTTTTAAAATTTCTCTTCATTTTTACTTTGCAAAGAGTTGGGCGTTGCTAAAAACAATAGGAGAGAGAAAACTTGTTTTTAAAAACAGCATCCATTTATCATTAAAAACAAACTCTCTCTCCTGCTATTTTTGGCAACACCCCTTTCTCTCTCCTACCCATAGTGTAAAAAAAAAGCAAATTTTTTTATTTGATCACCATGTGACATTAAAAACATAATCAGATGCAATGGACTTCTAAAGGACAAAATTATATGAATTTAAAAAAATAAATAAAAAATAATAATTTTTCACTGTTGAATTTTATTTTTAAATTTGGGTGCTCGATGGCCATCCACTTTCCACACCTTGGATCAAGCTCGAAAAATAATATTTTTTTTTAATTTTTATTTTTCGAATATAAATATTTTCATAAAATCTAAAAAGCTGTATTGTTAGATTGTCAATGTGATAATAAATATGGGCCCATTGACCCTTTTTAAGATTTGAAATTTGAAAAAATAAATATGTGGGCAGGCAAGAGAGAGAATTTTTGAAAGGAAGGCAAGAGAGAGAAGCTCTCTCTATTGTTCTATTGTTGATGTTATTTCGCCATATGTCAAATGTTTGTTGGGTTGTGAGCCAAATAGGGCATGCCCCCAAAAACAAAATTTCTTTATTTTAGAAAAAAAAATGGTAACTTACAGAAATTTGAATTAAGATAATAAAAAAAAAAATATTTCGGCACTTAAAGTGCTGATTTGTTACTCTTTTGATAATTTTTAAAAAATTGGTATTATTTTGATAAATAATTTTAATTATAGAATTTTTTATTGATAATTTCCTCGAGAATAAAACCCAAAAAAGTACATTTTAATGTTAAATTTTTCGCATATTCAAAATTCTTGGAATTTTTAGATCTACATTCTTGTGGCATTCGATCATGTTTTTTGGGTTCTTCATGCGATTAAGAAACTTTCCTAATTAATGTATTCAAGAAATTTTTTTTTTCTAATATGAAGAATACTAGCCTCAACTCAAGGTTGAGACTCTCCATCAAACAAAGATGATATGGATTTCAAAGAAAAATGTATCCCTTGAACATAGTATAGTGGAGACGTTTTCTAGGATTTTGGGATTGAAATCCATCAAGAATAGAAAGCATTAGTCGATCCAATTGATAGAGTAAAGATGAGAAGTTGAGTCTAGTATTGAAGAATCAAAAGGGGAATCGTTTGCTTATGTACCAAGTCATAAATTTCGATTATCGGATTGCAATGTCGCAAGTTATGCTTTCTAAATTCTTGAATATTATAAGTATGACTATATTGAATGAATCTTGATATATATATTAGATTCAAGATCCTTAATTTTATGTGTTCATGGAATTATATATTACATGTACAAATATATAATACGTGTGTCAGGGGGGGGGGCGTCAGAAAATCATTATTCTTTCTTAAAGGTTATAGAGACTAAATAATAATTTCCTTCTCTTTAAAATGTCTGTTAATTTTTTAATCCAATTAGAATTCTCCATTAAATTTTGAGTTCTTAATTGTATTATATTTTCAATATATATTTATATATAAGAATTATTTAGTAAATGTAAATCGATTAGATCGAATTGAACTCTATTCGGACATTCAATTTTTAAAAGAGCACTAATATACTAAATAGAAAGTCCTTGACATGTCAGCTGAGTATTGAAGGAGTGAAGGCTTTTTAGTTAGAAAATCATTATTCTTTATAAAACATTGCTAGAAAGTTTGTTTAGAACGGTATTTACAAGCTTTCCTAATTTTAAAGTCAAAACAACTCTCCCTGAACCTTCCAAATTCTCTCTTCGTAGTCGACTCAACGAGTTAAATCAACAAGAAACTGTCATGTCATGTTTGAGGGTGTAAATGCTTAACCATTTAACAGTAATCCAACTCAAACCGATTTCTAATGAAAACTAGCTGTGGGATTAGGTCAAAACAACTTGGATTTATTTTTTATTTTTTTACTTTCCTCACGTCACAGTCATAGGCACGCACACACACACACACACACTTACATATATATATATATATATATATATATATATATATAAATATATATGGAAATATTCAGCACCCAACCATTTTTGTCTTATATGGGTTAGAAGTTTTGGAATAAACTGATTTTTGGTGAGGATGATCGCCATGGTGAGAAGATCATCCTCACCAAAAATCAACCCATTTCAAAACTTCTAACCCCATTACAAATGATTTATAAAAAATGGACGGTCCACAATTTTTCAACTTATAAACATGGGGTTAGAATGTGAGGAAATCCTCCTCACCAAAAATCAGCCCATTCCAAAACTTCTAACCCATGTAAGACACAAATGGTTGGGCAACTTGTTGGGTAAATGGTTGAGTGCCTAACGGGACCCATATATATATAGGGTCCCGTTTGCCATCCTATACTTTACCAAACGTGTTTTGTCCTACATGGATTAGAAGTTTTGGAATAGGTTAATTTTTGATGAGGATGATCTCTATGATGAGAAGATCATCATCCTCACTAAAAATCAGCCCATTCCAAAACTTTTAACCCCATAAAAATTGATTTACAAAAAATGGACGGTCCACGATTTTTAACTTGGGCTAGAAATTTCAGAATGGGCTGATTTTTTATGAGGAGGATCTTCTAACAGTAGAGATCATCCTTACCAAAAATCAGCCCATTCTAAAAGTTCTAATTCATGTACGACAAAACATGTTTGGTAAAGCATAGGGTAAGGTGTAGGGTGTAGAACATTTCCCATATATATATATGTTTGACAGTGACCTTCCAACTGTCATTTGAGGTTAGAAAAGTTTATAAAAGGTGTGCTCTGATCCTATCTCTGAATCAAATGCCCACAAAAATAAAAAGAAGAAGAAGAAGTTAAAAATGAGTGGGAATCAAATGTTGTTATTTTTGTTATGTGTAGTAGCAGCAGCAGCAGCCGAAGAAATCTCTGAAGCTAAGCCCAACTGCACTGAAAAATGTGGGAACGTCAGCGTTCCCTACCCTTTCGGTTTTGGTGAAGATTCCAGTTGTTACAAAGATTCAACATTCAAGCTAATTTGTAACCATACTGAACTGTTTTATTCTGACACTCCGATTCTCAACATATCGCTGCAAGACAGCCTAGTCATTAGCAAAATCTGGATGGCTTTTGATTGTTACAACAGCTCAGGAAATACTCACAATTTCGTTCAGCCGCTGAATCTTAGGGGAACACCATTCACGTTTTCGAACACCCGAAACAAGTTCATTGCCACCGGTTGTGACACAATGGCTGTAATCTCAGAAAATGAAGATTTGATCTCTGGCTCTGCCTTTGGATGCATCTCTTTATGCAGCGTGAACAGCGTTAATGTTAGTGAGGACAGTTCATGCTCAGGGGTCGGCTGCTGCCAGACTGAAATACCCAAAGGTAAATTACAAAAGCGGTTATAGGTATTAAAATAACTTTTGTTATAGACACTCCGTTGATCGTTTGCTCGTATCTCGAGGAAAATAATCCATGGTTATATACCCTACTGCCTCGTCAGCTCAGTGTTGTACGAAATCAGTTTTGGGTTTTCCTTGTTATAAACACAAGTAGGTATAATAAAATTACACTGTCACGACCATTGTAATTAAGTGAGTTTTAAGTTTTCTAAAATTCAGAATATCTTTAATTTATATTATGTTATCTATAAAATCATTTTAATTACAAAAAAATACCTATGATATATTAAATGATAAAATATGTTACTATTTCGTGGGCTGAATATGAATAAATTCTGATTCCACCTCACCGTTCATTTTAATTCCTGAAACAAGAAAAGTGAGATCTTGGGGTTTTTCAAAATGACGATCTCGCAAATATTTATTTTTTCAAAGTGACAATATCTCTTGTTTATGTAGCAACGGTCTCGTTAAAAGGTAGTGAACCTGCGAGATCGTCACTTTTATAACTAGTGAAATTCTCACTTTTCAAATAAATATCAGCTATCTCCTATTTTATATCAGTCAGATTATCACTTTGAAAATTAAAACCCCTTATCTCGCTATTCATGTTTTGGAATAAAACTGAACAGTGAGATGGAATTGGAATTTTGTCAAAGTTGATCGTATTATATTAATTTAGCATGTTCTTTGTTGCTATTATGGACTCATGAAACACAGATTTTACTCGGTGGTGTACATTAGGCAGTCTGTGGACTTTTGTTGCTATCCATGCATCTCAACAGATGTGAATCACCCAATGCAAGATCTTAATATCTGTAGTACGTACTTTGTTATTTGGATGTTGCCTTCTAGAGAATGATTTGGAGTTATTTGCATGGTGGGACCATGCATTACCAAACACGAGAGATTTTCCAAAGCACAAGGATTTTTTTGAATAAGCCAATCGATTTGGGATGGTACAGATCCATTTTTAGATTCCTGAAATTCTCAAGAAAAATGCATCTCTGGGTAAAAAAAACTGTACTAATCCCTAGGAAAGTGATCTAATCTCTAGGGAATCTATGTTTTTTCTGCTTATCCTAACTGTATATTTGATGTAGAACCTAAAAAATCGAAATACATTAGCCAAGCAAACCTTACATTTATATATCCTTAATATTCATTCTTAACACTCATTATTCATCTACCAGGCCAGAAGACGTTACGCATAAGTGTGGGAAGCACTTACAATCACACAAGAATTTTGGATTTTAATCCCTGCAGTCGTGCTTTCTTAGCTGACACAGAGTGGTTCAAATTCTCAAGCAAAAATCTTTCAATTATAGAAGATGAATACTTAATGTCTAACGTCATCCTAGACTGGGTCATAGGGGAGGAGAAGTGTGAAGAAGTTGGAACAGGGACATGTGGACCAAACAGCCATTGCAACAATTCTGAAAGTGTCTCTGGATATCGTTGCACCTGTAACAATGGCTACAAAGGGAACCCCTATCTACCCGATGGATGTCGAGGTACCTACTTACTTCACAATATGACAATCAGGGTGGTTTATATATGTAGGATATATCTAATAGTGGTACATACATTAGAACTTACATTGTAATTTTACTAGACATTGATGAGTGCTTGGATCCAACCATATATTCTTGCGAAGGGACTTGCAAGAATACGCAAGGAAATTACACTTGCAATTGCCCATTTGGTAAACATGGCGATGGAAAAGTAGGTTGTCGGCTACATCCTTTGATTAAAGTATTCAGTGGTAAGGTCCTCTTAATCCTAATTTATTTTCTTTTTGGCAAAGTAATAGCAAGGAAATTGAACTAATGAGGAACTTACAAAACATTCATGGGGATGCTCCTGACAGCTAATATTTTGATAATCTAAAAGAGTCCCTTAATTTCTCCATAAGACACTCTTTTCACAGATCTTGGGAAAATCAGATGACACAACTCTGTAATCCTCTATCAGCAATTCAACTCTATTTCTTGATGCAAAGTACGCCAATGCATCAACAGTTTTTTGTTAAGCTTCTCTTCAAACATTAGTCGTCGACCAAACTAAATTCTTTAACTTATCAAAAACTCTATCCATCCAATGTTCAACCTTCCAATATATCCTCACCCCTAAAAGCATTGAATAGAACAAAGGAATTGGTCTACATTATGATCGATGATGAGAATTCTTGAGAAATGAGCTTAATTCCCCCATAGAGAGCAATAATTTCTACTCCACGGTTTGTAGTTACTCCAAAACGCACAGAGAATCCAACCATCGATTCTCCCATATTCATTGTTTCCGTATGATACCATACTTGAAAATCATTTATATATATGTATTAAAGGAGATTTTTTGTGTGTGCAGGTATTGGTGTAGGAATTTTGGTGGCAATTGTTGTTTTATGTGTTTTTTGGGTACTCAAACAGAAAATTAGAGGAAAAATTTTTCGAGAAAATGGAGGTATGTTGTTAAAGCAGCACAGAGTGAAGATTTTTAAAGAAGCAGAAGTCAGGAAGGCAACAAACAATTACAATTCTAGTCGGCTTCTTGGCGAAGGAGGCAATGGTTCAGTTTATAAAGGTTGGTTAGAAAACAATGAAGTTGCCATTAAGAGGTCAAAAGTGGTAAACAAGCACCAAATCGTGCAATTTTTAAATGAGGTTGAAATTGTTTCACGGATCAACCATAAGAACGTGGTGAAGCTCTTGGGATTATGCTTAGATGACAAAGTTCCATTGCTGGTGTATGAATTTATATCAAATGGAACACTCTTCCACCACATCCATAACAAAAAATCAATGATCTTAAACACATGGAAAACATGTTTAAAGATTGCTGCGGAGACTGCGGGTGCACTTGACTATATTCACTCCAAAGCTGATCCACCCATCATTCATAGAGATGTTAAATCGAGCAATATCCTCATAGATAGTGAATGCACCGCAAAAGTAGCAGACTTTGGAGCTTCAATGCTAATTCCATTTGATCGAAATATTGCACCCACAAGCGGTCCAGGGACCTATGGTTACATAGACCCTGAATATCTTCAAACAGGCAAGTTAACGAAGAAGAGTGATGTCTATAGGTTTGGAGTTGTTCTTATGGAGGTATTAACCAGAGAGATGCCGATTTCTAATGCACGATCTGAAAAATATACAAGCTTAGTTACATTATTTGTATCTTCAATTCGAGAAAATAATCTTGATGAGATTTTGAAGGTTGAAGAAGTCAAAGAGCATGAAATGAGGCAGGTCTACATTGTTGCTAAGCTTGCGGAGAAATGTGTGGCAATGCCTAGTACAGAAAGGCCCACAATGACTGAAGTGGCTGACGTGCTTGATGGGTTGACAAAGGAACGTGGGGATTTGAAGGCGGAAGGAGACTATGAAGAAACTCAAAGCTTGCTAGAAGATGAACATTTTATGCAATCGTTTGAAATTTACTCAGATTCAACTTCGACTATATAATAAATGGTTCGATTTTATGTATTGTAATAAAATGTTATAAAAATAATTTTTTTCTATTAAACTTTAGGAAAAAAAAGGATCTTCATTCTCCTTCTTGAACATTTTACCTTCGATTAACACCATTAAAGTAAGACTTGGAATTCTATAGAGGAAGGCCATTAAGAGGTACATCAGAAACTTTTAGCTAGGATAAATCTATACCTTTCTTTCTCCTGTAGTTAATTATTAGAAGAAAAATGTGATCATATTTAGTTAGTACTTTTATTGGGTTCATTCTTCACTAAATAAAACATGCATGTTTTGACAATGGATAAAGTTTGTTATACTCGTGAATGCGAGATAATGCTTTGAGACAATACTTAATTTATGATATTGGATGAAAGCCCGTGGGCAGAATGCCCTAAATCCTTTGCGTAGACATCTCCATTTTCACGATCCCATTAAAAAAAACCCGAGTTGATTATTATAAGTCTAAAACCCTTCAACGGGTCTACATTATTATAATTGCCACTTAACACATTTCTTCATGCATACTAACACACATGCATCATTTTCTATTGATTTGCATGCCCAAACATTGTCCCTAATCTAATCCCATCTAATTTTATATCCACTACCCTAACCCATTTTCGACCCAATTTTATAATTACTTCTCAATTCCATACCCACTTTCCATCAATCAATCCATTATCCATATCCTAACTCAATACAATCTCACTTTCAAGTCTAGTTCAAATACCCAAATTTAATTCATCCTAAGCTTATAACTTAAGTCCAAAGTCATATCAAGCTCATTCTAAGTCAATGGTCTTACACCTCCCCCTAAAAGAGAATGCATGGTAGTCTCACACAAGGCCCAATGCCCAATGCTCTAACCTAATTAAAAAGTCAATTCTTTTGAGAAAACTCAAGAATACACTTTCTCAAAAGTGATGTCAAATCAAAAAGGTGATTTGTTCTTTGGTAAAAATCTTAAAAGTTAAGAGAACTTTCAATCATACCCCCAAATGGTAAGAATTTTCAGGTGCATATATGGAAGTCTCCCATTAGTCTATTTCAAAAATATATATTTACCATTGCTTTTGGGGATATTTACAAGAGAACTCAAGTCTACATTTTACCTACCATTTCAACTTTACACATGTTACTCCCATACTCACCCTCCCAAAAGTATTTTTGTTCTCTTATCTTTATTTAATAAAAACCAAAAACTAAAAATACTTTTAGATTTTATCTCACAAGTTTCATCTTTACCCTCATAGATAGAAAATCCCAAAAAAAACAACCAAAATCTCATGTCTACTCTCTTTGTTTTTAGAGTTTGATCACTTTATCTTTAAAAGTTCTACAAAAACTCTTCCTATGATCAATTCATGCTCTTAAGCCCCCATCGTTCAACCTCAAACTCTATCAAAATCTCTACTCAACTTAAGCCTCCATATTTCAACCTTCTCTCAACCTTCAAGTTTTCAAATAAAAACCATCATTAATTGATAAGGTCTTATAAAACCATTTTTAGGGACTGTAATTACATAAGAATTATCAACACCTAATTGTTATTTCTCCTTAAATAAAAGTAAATTATATGAAATTGACAAATTATCGAAGCTAATAGAATTTTCTACCTAATGTTGAACACAAATAATTTTATAACAATTTTTGTTACAATATGCAAGCAAAAAGAAAGTAACCAGTCAAAACTCAGCATCAAATGCTATCACGTCACTGTGTTGTAGCCCCCTTGTGGTGCCCAACGATAATCTCAAGGAATTAGGCCTTAAGATTCAAACTAAACATTCTAGAATATTTGGCCGTTGCAACTATAGATTGTTCTCGAATCAATTTAGGTAAAAGTTCGACCCAATAACCTAAATAGAAAATCTATAAATTGAGGAGTTGTCCCAAAAGAAATAATCCTTCTTCTTCTTCCTAATTTCTCTGTTATTTTCTAATTTTTCTTTGAGAGAGAATCCTTGTAGAAGTGAGAGCTCAAGAATTATTTCTTTCATCTTTCTTCTTTAATTTTTTTTTGTAACTCAATTGTAAGATCATATTTTCAAGCTTGGAATCAAAGTGCAACTCAGAATTTTCTCATCCTCTTTTCTACCATATTTTCTCTGTTTTACTATTGTTATAACTTATTCCTCGCAAAGATCGGCTAGACTCTCCTTAAAGAGGTCAATGATGTCGGAGCAAGTTCATCTTAATATTATTGAATTAATTCTAATGCCCTTACTTTAATTCTATTTTTTTAAGACTCTTAAGGTGAGATCATCCAATTTGTACCTATTATTCTAACTTTGATGATTCGTGCTTTGATGAGATCAAGCTTAATCATGCTTTGTGATGAATTTGATATACAAATTTGATAATCTTCTCTAAGTTCAGAATTCATATTTATATTTTCAAGTCATTTATAAGAATTAACCGATTTATCTTCCAATCCACGAACAATGGTTTGTTGCGTGGATTAAGTTATAATTAGAATTATTCAGCATTTCCTTTAAGATGACTTACAAATGTTGATTT
>NW_028237518.1:0-19545 GCF_017979445.1 Akebia trifoliata
TCTTCTATGCCTGATTTAGCGATCATATCATCTACGTAGACTTCCATTTCCTTGTGGATCATATCGTGGAATAAAGCCGTCATTGCACGTTGATAGGTTGCCCCTGCGTTTTTGAGCCCGAATGGCATGACTATGTAATGAAAAGTGTCCCAAGGTGTGATGAATGTTGTCTTCTCCTAGTCTTCTTCTGCCATTTTTATTTGATTATAACTTGAGAAACCATCCATGAATGAGAACATACCATGCCCCATTGTGCTATCGACTAGAGTGTCGATGTGAGGTAGTGGAAAATCGTCCTTAGGACTGGCTTTGTTCAAATCCCGATAGTCGACACACATTCGTACTTTCCCGTCCTTCTTTGGTACCGGAACGACATTGGCTAGCCATTCGGGGTACGTGGAGACTGCGAGAAATCCTGCTTGGAACTGTTTCATCACTTCATCTTTGACTTTGAGTGTCCATTCTGGCTTGAGTCTTCTCAATTTTTGCTTGATTGGCTTGCTCCCAGGAGCGATCGGCAGTTTGTGAACAACGAGATCTGTGTCTAAGCCAGGCATATCTTTGTAGGACCAGGCGAAGATGTCTTGATAATTACGCAATAGCTTAATCATTTCTTCTTTTTGCTGAGGGGTTAACAAGGCTCCGATTTTCACAACACGTGGGTCATCTTCAGTGCCGAGATTAACCGAGTCTGTATCCTCAATGTTTGGCTGAACACCTTTTTCATGTCGTTCTAACAGGTCCTTGATTTCTTTAGGAGGGTATTCCACTTCGTCCTCAGACTCTTCCTCAATTCCCATGAGATCGAAGTCGAGTTCGAGATCGAAGTCATACTCGTCCTTTTCATATTCTGTTCTGTCCAAAGGTCCATCCGATTGAGACAAACCCTTAAATTCTGAGAAAACTCTTTTTTGGGTTTTTGGAATATATCATTTTTTTGAGATTTTGAAAGCTTTTTTTGATTTTTTGGTTTTTGAAGACTTTTTGATTTTTTTGATTTTTGAAGAATTTTGATTTTTTTTTTGGTTTTGAGTGCTATTTTTCGGACATCTGAAATAAGAAGAACAATCATGCATTAGTAAAGATAGGGAGCCCTCAAAACAGTCTTTACCCGAGGACGAGGGCTCGTTATGATCCTCGGGCAAACTGATGTCGCCTAACGGCATTTTTTTTGGAGGCTATGGTAGCCTCAAGGGTTAGAGGGAATTCTCCCAATTGTTCAGAGTTTCCCCTTCTCTGAGGGGGCGGATGAGATGTGAAAGTGATTTGTTGGGTGATTTGGTTGGTGGTTCGGAGATAACCATGATCTCCGATTGATCTTTGTTGTTGTCAGGTTGGGGCACAGTCCCTCCCAAACTCGGTGGGATGACGACTGATGCCCAGTCAATGCCGGTGGGAAAGGTGATTCGTTCCCTTGGCTGGTAATGATTTCTACTTTGATGGATTTGGAGCGGTCCGATGGACTTTCCTCGGAATCCCCATTGAACAAAACGTCAATGCCTTCTACGAAGGATGATTGGGACTCGACGATTGGGTCTTTGTGCATTGGTGCGATATTTACCTTTTTTGGCCTTTTTGCCCGTGGTGGTTCTGATAAGTTGTCAGGTCTGATATGGGACTTTGAGAAGCTAACACTAATGTGAGGGACTCGGCCCGGGTTCCAGACATTCGATTCCCGATTTTGCTTTCTTGCTAGTCGAAGTTCTTTCTTCTTTTCTTTCATTTCTGCTATATCCTTCTTTGTGGGCCTGAATCCTAGACCAAAATAAGGAGTATATTTGCTTGCTTCGACTGGTGTAGCTCTTCCTCTTCCCCCTGGTCCCAACCCTTGCTTGGGCCGGTAACCTCCCCTTTTCATGACCCGACCAACCATAAGGTTCGCTCTCGATAGCTTTGCCTTTACCTTCTCCTTTCCCTTCTCGATGTGGTTGACAGCCGCGAATTGGTACGAATGGTAGAGTGCCTTGTCCTTTGTCATTTCGATATCAATGAAAGGCACGTCTGGGGCTCTCCCAGCTGGAATAAGGTTCTCTGCCAATACTGATATCATCCTCTGCCCCATGATAAATTTGACTCTTTGGTGCAACGAGGAAGGCACAGCCCCGGCAGTATGGATCCATGGTCTACCCAATAGTAAGTTGAAGGTCGTTGGTATTTCCATGACTTCGAACGTCACTTCGAACGTACATGGCCTATTGTGATTGGTAGGTCTACTTCGCCCAGCGAGTCCCTTCTCGAACTATCGAAGCCTCGGACGACCTTGTTATTGGGTTTCACATACGACCAATCGGCGTTCAGCTTTCGGAAGGTCTCAAGTGGACAAACATTAAGCGCTGAGCCGTTGTCAATCAGCACCCTGGCAACCATCATGCCCTTGCATATGACCATAATGTTTAGTGGCTCGACGTGCCCCGTTCCCTCAGGTGTAAACTCATTTTCTGTGAAAATAATAGGATTGGAGGCCATGATCTGGCTGACTGTTTGCTCTAACTGCGTCGATGTCGTGGTCGAAGGTACATGTGATCCCCCTAGGACTTTCAATAATGCCTCCTGGTGCTCTTCCAATTTTTGTATTAGTTCTAGGATGCTGACTTGGGCTTGCTGCTTGTTCAATCTGTCTACTATGTTATGCTCTCTCTTGAGGATGAGCTTAATAAAGTCTGTGGCTTCTTTGTCTGTCACTTTCACCTTTTCTTCCATCTTCTCATCCTTATGCAACTTGCCTTTTCCCTTTGCTTTTCTTTTTTCTTCGTCGGTTAACTCTTCTGCAATCTCTTTGCTTTCTTCCCTGATTTTCACCCCATTTTTTGACAATTTCTGACACTTTCCCGCCCTGGTTATACGGCCGATATCAGCCACCATTGCTTTCTTCATTGTTTCGACCCCGACGGTTGTGGTGATGGTAGTCTCATAACTCCAGGGAACTGCCTGGATAGAGTTATAGGGAATGGTTTGTGAGTGTATGGTTAGTGGGGGGTGGGGTCAGGGGGGTGGATCGGGTTTATATTGAGAATGAGGAGGTTGGTGTGGTGATTTGGATGGAGTGTATGGGATGACGAGTGGTGGACGTGGAGATGAAGTGTATGGTATATGGAGGGGGATCGGGGTCGAGTTGATCCTTGTGGATATGGTGGTATGTAGGGTATAACAAGGGAGGCCGGGTCGTATTTTGATGATGGGGTGATCTGTAAGGTATGACCAAAGGTGGTCGGGTAGTAGTATCTTGATGAGGGGGATGGATGGTGAGGTTGGCCATTCTGAGAGGCAGTTGCGAATTTTGCGATGGATTTGTTGCATAGTGGTCGACTGTGTTAATTACTGACATCTTTGATTTTTGGGTTAAGTGGACCCTGATTTTCGTTCCGACGGGTGCTATTAGATCTGAAGGATTGAAGTCAAGTTCTCTGCCAATGGTATTCACCCTGTGCCCACTCCCTTCCCCAGTATGGGTTGGTAAGGGGTTTTGATTGATATTATGTTGTTGGGACGGGTTGGCTAGTCCATCCAAAATGAGAGTTTTCTTGTCGATCAGGTTCTGTACTTGATGCTTGAGCTGCCAGCATTGGTCCGTAGAGTGCCCTGGTGCACCCATGTGAAATTCACAAAACAAATTGGGATTGTAGCCTGGCCCTTTGGCAGCCTCAGGGTTCGGTGGACGTTTCACCAGATATTCGCCTCTGAGTAGGGAGTGGTAGTAATTCTGATAGTGTCATGGGCAATCTGGTGAATACTCTGTTTACCCTGTTGGGTCGTGCCTGCTGACTGCTGTTCTGCCCATAAAGTGGTGTGTGGTACAATAGGTGGAGGATTTGCTCGGAATGGTTCTGAGGTGGGGGGTTCCATATTGGCGGTGCGGGTGCCCATGAAGTTGACGGCGCTGTTGGTCTTGGTGCTGGAGTTGGAATGAGAGGGTCGATTTGGTTATACATTGTTGACCTGTGTTTCTTCCCTCTTCTTTCCTGGAGGCATTGGCTTTTTCTGAGAGGGGATCCCTACGGCTGCCCCTAAACTTGTAAAATCAAATATCAGGCCAGTTCGGATCTCGTCCTCGACCCGGTCCGCTACCTGTACCAGATTTGAGAATGTGCCGGTGGTATGCCCCACCAGATGGGTATAATAAGCGTGTCCTAGTGTCGAGATAAACGTGGTGTTCATCTCTTGCTCGGTCATTGCAGGCCTTACTTGGGAGGCAGATTCTCGCCACCTCTGTGCATACTCCTTCACCGTTTCTTTATGCTTTCTTGTCATTTTGGCCATATCGTTTCGATCTAGTCCCACATCAGTATTGAACCGGTAGTTTTGCCAGAACATTTCAGCCAAATCCTGCCAACTCTTGATGAGTGTATGGTCCAATCGCGAGAACCACTTGAGAGCCGGTCCTGTTAAGCTTCTTTGGAACAGTTGCACCAATAACCTGTCATCCTCGCCATATTGGCACATTGATCTGCAATATAATTTGAGGTGTGACAGAGGACTCCCAACGCCATTATATTTCTCGAATTCTGGGCATTTAAACTTAGCCGGCAGCTGTGCGTTAGGATAGAAACACAAGTCCCTGAACCTTGTCCCTCCCAGAGTATTTGTGCCCTTCATTCGTCGCATTTCTTCTTAGAGAGATTCGATCTGTCGGGCCAGTTTGTCGTCAGTAGCACTCTTAGCTTCAAGAGCCCTAAAGTCACACTCATCATCTGGGATCACCACCGGAGGTGGTTGATTTTGTGGTATGTAGAGTGGAGGACCCTGATATATTGGCATAGTAGGAGGTGGGGTGGTTTGTTGATCTGGTCGAGGTTGCTCGGGTAGTTCAGGGTTCGACCCAGATGCCTGGTGCTGGGTGGCTTGTAAAAAGTTGGTACCACTCAAAACGGCCATCAACATTTGTTCCTGTCTTTTCGTTGTTTCTATTAACTTTGCTATCATCGCATTAGCTTCGGCCAATTCATTCGTAGCGGGCTGTGGTTCATCTAAGTTACTCATAGTTGATTAAGATGATCGAAGAAAGTATGGAGGCTTCTCAGGGTGCTTGTACTTTTTTCGTTTGGCCACCTGTGGGTACAGAAGACCAAGTGTTATTATCTTAGTTACCAGAAGGGAAATGCATGATGTTTTATTAAGTCCGAAAATTATCAGGGATGGTACTCAAAAGGGAAATTTAGTTAGGTGAATTTGAAAATGTGATTTGTCCGTCTAGAGCTGGATTATTTAGGAGAAAAGAATTACATCAGCACGAAGCTGGCATCGACACGGAGTCGTTAATTATTTTGAAAAGGAATATACATCAGCACAGAGCTGGCATCGACACGGAGTCGGTAAATATTTCTGAAAAAGAGATTTCATCAGCACGGAGCTGGCATCGACACGGAGTCGGTAAAACATTTTGAAATGAAATTTCATCAGCACGGAGCTGGCATCGACACGGAGTCGATGAATCGTTTTGAAAAAGCAATTTCATCAGCACGGAGCTGGCATCGACACGGAGTCGGTAAAGTATTCTGAAAAATAAGTTACATCAGCACGGAGCTGGCATCGACACGGAGCCGGTAAAGCATTTTGAAAAAGAGATTTCATCAGCATGGACACGGAGTCGGTAAAACATTTTGAAAGGAAATTTCATCAGCACGGAGCTGGCATCGACACGGAGTCGGTAAATCGTTTTGAAAAGGAATTCCATCAGCACGGAGCTGGCATCGACACGGAGTCGGTAAAGTATTCTGAAAAATAAGTTACATCGCCATGGAGCTGGCATCGACACGGAGTCGGTAAATTATTTTGAAAAAGAGATTTCATCAGCACGGAGCTGGCATCGACACGGAGTCGGAAAAACATTTTGAAAGGAAATTTCATCAGCACGGAACTGGCATCGACACGGAGTCGGTAAATCGTTTTGAAAAGGAATTTCATCAGCACGGAGCTGGCATCGACACGGAGTCGGTAAAGTATTCTGAAAAATAAGTTACATCAGCACGGAGCTGGCATCGACACGGAGTCGGTAAATTATTTTGAAAAAGAGATTTCATCAGCACGGAGTTGGCATCGACACGGAGTCGGTAAAACATTTTGAAAGGAAATTTCATCAGCACGGAGCTGGCATCGACACGGAGTCGGTAAATCATTTTGAAAAGGAATTCCATCAGCACGGAGCTGGCATCGACACGGAGTCGGTAAAGTATTCTGAAAAATAAGTTACATCAGCATGGAGCTGGCATCGACACGGAGTCGGTAAATTATTTTGAAAAAGAGATTTCATCAGCACGGAGCTGGCATCGACACGGAGTCGGTAAAACATTTTGAAAGGAAATTTCATCAGCACGGAGCTGGCATCGACACGGAGTCGGTAAATCGTTTTGAAAAGGAATTTCATCAGCACGGAGCTGGCATCGACACGGAGTCGGTAAAGTATTCTGAAAAATAAGTTACATCAGCACGGAGCTGGCATCGACACGGAGTCGGTAAATTATTTTGAAAAAGAGATTTCATCAGCACGAAGTTGGCATCGACACGGAGTCGGTAAAACATTTTGAAAGGAAATTTCATCAGCATGGAGCTGGCATCGACACGGAGTCGGTAAATCATTTTGGAAAAGAAATGTCATCAGCACGGAGCTGGCATCGACACGGAGTCGGTAAAGTATTTTAAAATGATAGTTTCTGAAATAAATCTAGTTGGAAAAACCCATGTTTGTGGTAGCCTGCAATTCAGTTCTATGAAATCATCGCCGGCCAGGCCGATCTCCAAGGAAGAGGCGGCGCACAATGGCACTCTTAAATCACCTTGTTCCTTGAATAGACGTAGTATATCCCCTCGTATCAACAGGGTAAGATCTTTCTAGGCACCGACTTTGATCAATGACTGCAATTGGTACTTTCCGAAATCTTTATTTATTTATTTTTTTTTATTATTTTTTTTTATTGAGAAAGTTGCATGTATCTGAATTGATTGATCGGTTGTTATCTTTGTTAATTCGATATGGGTCATAGATCTGGTTGAAATAGATCTGGGTCGGAACTAGTTGAAATGGATCTGGGTCGTGAACCCAGTTTGATTGGATCTGGGTCGTGCCCAGTTGACATGGATCTGGGTCGTGGACCCAGTTGAAGTGGATCTGGGTCGTGCCCAGCTGAAATGGATCTGGGTCGTGGACCCAATTGGAGTGGATCTGGGTCGTGCCCAGTTGACATGGATCTGGGTCGTGGACCCAGTTGAATGGATCTTGGTCGTGGACCCAGTTGAAGTGGATCTGGGTCGTGCCCAGCTGAAATGGATCTGGGTTGTGGACCCAGTTGGAGTGAATCTGGGTCGTAGACCCAAACGAAATGGATCTGGGTCGTGAACCCAGTTTGACATGGATCTGGGTCGTGGACCCAGTTTGATCGGATCTGGGTCGTAAACCCAGTTGAAAGGGATCTGGGTCGTGGACCTAAACGAAATGGATTGGGGTCGTGGACCCAGTTGAAATGGATCCGGGTCGTAGACCCGGTTTGACATGGATCTGGGTCGTGGACCCAGTTGAAGTGGATCTGGGTCGTGGACCCAGTTTGGAACGGATCTGGGTTGTGGACCCAGTTTGAAATGGATCTGGGTCGTGGACCCAGTTTGGAACGGATCTGGGTCGTTGACCCACTTTGACATGAATACTCAATGAAGGATAAGTTTGATTATGATCGAGATCGATAGTGAGCCACGTTGGGCAAAATCCATTTTGAGCGGGATCGATTATGAGTGGTAGGCCCTGAGTTTTACAGTAAAGTGATTTGTTTAACCATTTTTAAGCTTTAAAACTCAAAACAAAAAAAACTTCGAGAAGGAAAGTTGTCAGGACTGACGTAAGGAACAAAATTAGCAAAAAAGAAAAAAAAAAATTTTTTTTTTTTTTTGGGTCCGTGTTTCAAGTACGGACCTAGCATTTTTTGGGTGGTCCGTGCTTCAAATACAGACCGGAACTTTAAATCTTTTTTTTTTTTTTTGGGGTCCGTGTTTCAAGTACGGACCTAGCATTTTTTGGTTGGTCCGTGCTTCAAATACGGACCAGAACTTTAAAAAAAAATTTTTTTTTTTTTTTTTGGTTCCATGTTTCAAGTACGGACCTAGCATTTTTTGGCTGGTCCGTGCTCCAAATACGGACCAGAACTTTAAATTTTTTTTTTTTTTTTTGCACTGGTCCGTGCTTCATGCACGGACTTAAGAAAATTTGTCCAGTCCGTTTTCTAAGCACGAACTTAACAATTTTTCTTGAGTCTGTGCTTCAAACACGGACCAGAACATTTTCTGGCCTTTCAAAATTGCTCTGTTTTCGGCCTTCATCCCATTTTAACCCAGAATTTCTGGGTTTTGAGGCACATAGCCTCTGTTTTTTGGCTTGGGCCACAAAAATGTCATTTTTTTTCGGTGATGCACATGATAACATAAAAAAAAAAACAGATTTCCCCCTTTTACCTAGGGGGACATATAAACGAGAACAAAAGAAAAATATCCTAAAATCTATACAACTTGCCTTCATGGGCTAAAAAAAAAAAATTACAAGACATATGAACACGGGATGGATACAGAATTGATTTTGCAAGCCTTAGTGTCCTTTGTCTATTAATTACGCTTCAATGCATGCGGTTTGTAGGTAGTTTTTCGGCTACCCATTCTTCAAACATTGATGGACACCCGAAGTGTACACATCTTACGTTAGTGAATGGGGTGGATGTTCTCCTCCCAGCCACCCAAAATAGCGATCTCGGGGGCTTGAGAGTACCGGCATCCGGGGTTAGAATTTAAAGGGGAGGGGGTGGCTTATGCATAGGGCTATGAATCGCATGTGCATTTTTTTTTTAACCGTATCCATCCTTACATCCCTTGTCCAATAAAATAAAACACATATACAAAGCATGAAATAAGTAAACATTACAAGCATTCTCCAATAAAAAAAATAAAAAAAAGAGACATGAAAAATGTTAGAAGGTAAGCACAAATACAAAAAGATGAAAACACATTTTTTTTATAGAAATAATGACCGAATCGAAAGAGGGTCGGACCCACTAGTCTTGCCTCCCCAGTGGAGTCGCCAAGCTGTGGACACGGGATTTTAAATATTCTTCAAACATCCCTCCACTTTGGGGTGTTTTAGAGTCGCCACCATTCAAATTGGTAAAAGGGTGTGAATGGTCACCCGATGTCACATTTTTTGAAAAATCATACATTTTGTATGTTTGATGACTCTCGTTGGATAATGCACGTGGCCCAACCTTTGATTCAAGGTAAGGGGGTCCATTTGTGGTAACCTCGGATTCGGTTTACTTAAAATAAAAATAAAATAAAATCGAAGAAAAATTCGATGTGTGCCCTCAAGTGTGAGGGACTTTCAATGTTAGCTTCAATCATTAAGGGCACCCTTATGTAGAAGAAGCCCTTTGGTGATTTAACCCATGGTGGTGTGTGTAAATATGTGGGAAAAGGGAGAGTAGAAGAGGGGGGTTAGAGGGGATGGTCCTTTTTCAAACCCACCTTGTCCCAATCTTGATCTTCAAGGCTTTTCTTCATGTTCTTCTTTGAGTTGACTTGGACTTGCTTGAGGTTGTAGAAGATTGAGTTGAGTTGTAGGCTTCTTAGAAGATTGAGAGTAGAGTTTTGAGTATGGGATGAGAGAGGGTTGGGTATAGTGAGGTGAGTTGAAGGTTAAGAGTAGTAAGGAGGGAGAGTTATCTTTTTAAAGATTTTTTTTTGTCAAATTTTCATTAGTTGTGGTGAGGGGAGAATGGAGGGGTTTTTATAGAGGTTGGGAGGTTATTTTAAGGGTATAATAGGATGGGGAATTAGAATAAGAGATAATGGCATGAGTTTGAAAGAAGAAGGGTATGAAATTTGAGAGGGAAATAAGGGTAGTTTTGTAATGAGGGAAATAGGTTGTTTTTTAACCCAAATGGTTTGGATCTTACCCAAATCCATTTGGGTAGAGTGTTTGGTGGGGTGAGATGAGTGATGGTTGATGGGTGTAAGAGAGTTGTTTTGAGAATGAGTTGAAGAGGTAAGGTGTTAGATTTGAGAGGATGGGTAGTGTAAGAGGTTGATTGGTTAGATTTTGGGAGGGGTGAAGGGATGATGACATGTGGCTAATGGGGAGAAGAAGAGATTAGTTGATTGGTGATGGTGGTTGGATGATTAGAGAGAAGAGTATGGGGGTGATGGTGGGAGGTATGGGTTGAGGTGATTTTGTGGGAGTGTTTTAAGGGAAAGTGATGGATATCCGGTTGTGATGTGGGTGGTTGATAGTGTTAGAGAATGGGGAATAGGTTAGGGTATGTAGGGTATGGGTTATGAGGTGGGTGGTTGATGATGAGAGGATGGAGAATAGGTTAGGTTAGGGTAGGGTTATGGGTTTAGTTGATTTTTGGAGGGAAGTGATGGAATTGGTTGATTAGATGAGGGAGGTGGAAGGAGATGATGACATGTGTCATTTCTTGGTGATTGGTTTGATGTGATGATGATGGGTTGGATTGGGTTTGGGTAATGAATTGGGCTTTGGGCTTTAGTAATGGATTGGGTAGGATTTTAGATTGTAGGTTGGGTTGGGTTTAGGAATATAGAATAAGGTAGTTTGGGTTTTATGTGATGGGCTTAGCTTAGGTTGGGTTTGGGCGTTGGCTTGGACCTTTTATGGATAGGGTTTTTGAGGGTATGGGTTTTGGAAATATGGAATAATGGTTTGGGTTTTTATGTGATGGGCTTAGCTTAGGTTGGGTTTAGGTTGGATTGGGTTTAGTAATATAGGATAATGAGTTTGGGTTTTTAAGCAATGGGCTTAGGTTAGGTTGGGTTTATATTGGATTGGGTTTAAGTTAGGTTGGGTTTATATGGATTGGGTTTAGGGGTAGGAAGATGGTTTTCGGGTTGGTGGGCTTGGATAGGGAATTGAATAGTAATGAGGATGGACTTGGATTTAATAAGAGTGATCGGGCTTGGGTAGAATAGTGTTGGGTTGAATTTAGGATGTAGGAAGGTGGTGAGGTGTGCGGGTCCCTGGGCCACGTGAGTGGCCTCGGATATTTATTAATTGAAAATGCATTGGTTTTTGTAGGTTTGGGCTTTGGGGCCCGTTCCAATTTTTCGATTTTTGGGGTATTCTGTGTCGAGGGCCCGCTCAAATTCGGGTGTCTACACCCTAGACTGAGAAGGGCCAAAGAGTGGTCATATTATGTAGTTCTAAAGGTGGGGCATTAATCTTGTTGGCGTAGATCTGACATAGATGGCATTTGCGGACGTGCTGATAGCAGTCACTCTCCATTGTCGACCAATAGTATTCCATCCTCATGATCTTCTTAGCCAGCATGTGACCATTCATGTGGGGCCCACAGACTCCCCTATGTACAGTCTCAATTAGTCGTTTCGTTTCTGTTTCTACTACACACCTAAGTAAGATCTCATGGTGCGACTTCTTGTACAGAATACCATTACTCAAGAAAAATTGTCCTGCTAGCTTCTGAATGGTCCTTCTATCATTTGGCGTTGCATCTGAGAGGAGCGTTCGATCTTTCAGATATGCCTTGATGTCAGAATACCATGGCCTTTCTTCAGATTCTTCTACTTCAACGGGTAACCAATAGGCTGGCTCATCTTGAATTCCAATCTCAATAGGGTCGATGATTAGGTCTTCAGAGATGTTGATCATAGAGGCAAGTATAGCTAGTACATCTGCAAACTGATTCTTAGCTCTCGGCATGTACGTGAATGAAATCCTATCGAAGCATGAACTTAGTTCTTCCAGATACTCGTGGTAAGGAACCAGTGTCTGCTCTCGGGTCTTCCATTCTCCAGTCGTCTGATAGACTACTAAGCTTGAATCTCTGAAAACATCGATCTCATTTACCTCGAGATCTAGTGCTGCCTTCAACCCTGCTATGCATGTTTCATATTCAGCCTCATTGTTAGAACATTGGAATTTTAGTCTGATTGCGATTGGCACGTGGGATCCATCTGGCTTGATCAGAACTGCCCCTATTCCCTTTCCTTTCTGATTGGCTGCTCCGTCGAAATACATTTTTCAGCCTGGCTCCTCATTATCGTCTTCAACCTCAGTGATCAGTATGGTTTCATCGGGGAAGTTTATTTTTAATGGCTCGTAATCAGGCAATGGGTGCTCGGCGAGGTGATCAGCGATGGCTTGCCCTTTGATGGCCTTCTAAGTGACATTAGTGATGTCAAACTCAGATAATAATAATTGCCACTTCGCCGTACGACCTGTTAATGCCGGTTTCTCGAAAAGGTACTTCAGGGGGTCCATTCTGGCAATAAGCATAGTTGAGTAACTAAGCAAATAGTGACGTAGTCGTTGAGATGCCCAGACTAATGCACAGCAAGTCTTCTCAAGTGTCAAATATTTTGCTTCATACTCGGTAAATTTCTTGCTAAGATAGTAAATGGCATGTTCCTTCCGTCCCGATTCATCGTGTTGCCCCAGTACACACCCCATTGATGTTTCTTGAACTGAGATGTACATAAGTAGGGGTCGCCCTGGAGTAGGAGGGACTAGGACTAGTGGATTGAGCAGATATTGCTTGATCTTATCTAATGCTTCCTGACAGTCTTCGTTCCACTTTTTTGGTGTGTCTTTCTTGAGTAGCTTGAAGACTGGCTCACAGATAGACGTAAGCTGAGCAATGAAACGACTAATATACTGTATTCTCCCCAAGAATGCCCGAACATCTTTATCTGAAACGGGTGCTTTCATCTCGAGGATATACTTGGTTTTTGTCGAATCTATCCCGATGCCTCTTCTGCTGACGATGAAACCCAGTAGTTTGCCCGATGTTGCCCCGAATACACATTTTACAGGATTTAGCCTTAAATTGTACTTCCTCAGCCTGTCGAACAACTTTTTTAGATTCACCAGATGATCTTCTTCAATGCCGGATTTAGCAATCATGTCATCTACGTAGACCTCCATTTCCTTGTGGATCATATCGTAGAATAGTGCGATCATTGCCCGTTGGTAAGTTGCCCCTGCGTTCTTTAGTCTGAATGGCATGACTTTGCAGTGAAAAGTACCCCATGGTGTGATAAATGCAGTCTTTTCCTCGTCTTCTTCCACCATTTTTATCTGGTTATAGCCTAAAAAGCCGTCCATGAATGAGAACATGTCGTGCCCTGCTGTACTATCGACTAGAGTGTCGATGTGTGGAAGTGGGAAATCATCCTTAGGACTAGCCTTGTTCAGGTCTCGATAGTCAACACACATGCGTACCTTCCCATCTTTCTTGGGTACTGGGACGACATTAGCCAACCACTCAGGGTACGTAGAGACTACAAGAAATCCGACTTCGAACTATTTCATGACCTCATCCTTGACCTTGAGGGTCCATTTTGGCTTTAATCTTCTCAATTTCTGCTTGATTGGCTTGCTTCCGGAGGTAATTGGTAGCTTGTGCACAACAAAATCTGTGTCCAATCCCGGCATAGCCCTGTACGACCATGTGAAAACGTCTTGATAGTTTCGTAAGAGTTCGACCATTTCTTCTTTCTGTTGTGATTTTAATAAGGCTCCGATCTTGACAATTCATGGGTCCTCTTCGGTACCAAGATTAATTGAATCTGTATCATCAATGTTTGGCTGAACACCTTTCTCATGACGTTCTACCAAGTCTTTAATTTCTTTAGGCAGGTATTCCATTTCGTCCTCAGACTCTTCTTCGATCCCCATGAGGTCAAAGTCGAGTTTATGATCGAAATCATACTCGTCCCTTTCAAATTCTGTGTTATCTGAATACTCATTTAATTGAGACAGATCCCATGAAAACTCTTTTTTTTGACTTTTGGAAAATATCAATTTTTTTGCAATTTTGAAAACTTTTTTATTTTTTATTTTTTTGAGAAATTTTTGATTTTTTTTCTTTTTGAGGAGGAATATGTTTTGTGCTTTTGTTACCTTTGAATACCTGAAATAAGAAGAATAATCATGCAAATTCATTAATAAAGATAGGGAGCCCTCAAAACAGTCTTTACCCAAGGACGAGGGCTCGTTATGATCCTCGGACAAACTAGATTCGTTTAATGGCATTTTTTTTTGAGGCCTCAACAGCCTCAAGGGTTAACAGGAATTCTTCCCAATTGTTTAGAGCTTCCCCTTCTCTGAGGAGGCGAATGAGATGAGCAAGTGATTTGTTAGATGATTTGGTCGGTGGTTCGAAGATGACCATGATCTCCAATTGATCTTTGTCAAGTTGGGGCATAGTCCCTCCCAAGCTTGGTGGGATGACGACTGATGCCCAGTCGATACCAGTGGGGAATGGTGATTTTTTCTCTTGGCTCGTGGTGGTTTCCACGTTGGTTGATTCTAGAGTCGTTTCTGATAGACTTTCATCGGAATCTCCATTTAATAAGACATCAATGCCTTCTATGAAGGATGATTGGGACTCAACGACTAAGTCTTCTTGACTATGCACCGGTGCGAAATTTACCGTTTTTGACTTTTTTGCTGGTGATGGTTCTAATAAGCTTTCGGGTCTGATATGTGATTTTGGGAAGCTAATGCTGATATGTGGAACTCTGCCTAGATTCCAGACATTCGGTTCACGATTTTGCCTTCTCGCTAGTCGAAGCTCTTTTTTCTTGTCATTCATTTCTGCAATATCCTTTTTTGTGGGCCTAAATCCTAGACCAAAATAAAGATCGTATTTTTTGGCTTCGACCGATGTAGCTCTCCCTCTTCATCCCGGCCCCAACCCTTGCCTAGGTCGGTAACTTGTTTTTTTCATAACCCGACCAACCATCAGATTTGTTCTCGATAGATTTGCCCTTACCTTCTCTTTCTCCTTCTTAATATGATTGACAGTAGCGAATTGATAAGAGTGGTACATTGCCTTATCCTTCGTCATCTCAGTGTCGATGAATGGCACATCTGGAGCTCTCCCAGCTGGGATAAGATTTTCTGCCAGTACCGATATCATTATTTGCCCTATAATGAATTTGACTCTTTGGTGCAATGAAGACGGTACAGCCCCTGCTATATGGATCCATGGCCTATCCAGTAATAAATTGAAGGTTGTCGGTATCTCCATGACCTCAAATGTTACTTCAAAGGTACAAGGACCTATTGTGATTGGTAAATCCACTTCTCCAAAGAAATCTCTTCTTGAACTGTCGAAGCCTCAGACAACCTTGTTGTTTGGCTTGACATGTAACCAATCAGCGTTGAATTTCCGGAAGGTCTCAAGCGGACAAACATTAAGCGCTGAGCCATTATCAATCAGCACCCTGGCAACCATCATGCCCTTGCATATGACCATGATGTTTAGTGGCTCGACGTGTCCCGTTCCTTCCGGCACAAATTCATTTTTAGTGAAAATAATGGGATTGGGGGCCATTATCTGGCCAACTGTCTGTTCTAACTGTGCTAACGAAGTGGTTGCAGGTATATGCGATTTTCCCAAAACTCTCAGTAATGCCTCTTGGTGTTCTTCTAACTTTTGCATCAGACCCAGAATACTGATTTGAGCTGGCTGTTTGTTTAATTGGTCCACTATATTATGCTCACTCTTACGAACGAGCTTAATGAAATCTGTAGCCTTCTTATCTGACACCTTCACCTTATCTTCTTTCTGGTCACTCTCGCTCATTTTGTCCTTTCCTTTTTACTTTTCTTTTCTCTTCATCTGTCATGCCTTTTGTTGTTTCTTCAGCCTCTTCCCTGATGCTTACCCCCTTTTTTGATATTTTTTTGTATCATCCTGCCCTTGTCATATGACCGATATCAGCCACCATCACTTTCTTCATGGTCTCAACTCCTGAGGTTGTGGTGATGGTGGTCTCATAGCTCCAAGGAATTGCTTGGTTGGAGTTATAGGAGAATGGTTTAGGTGAGTGGATGATCATTGGAGGTAGGTCAGGTTTTACACTGAGAATGAGGGGTGGTGGTGATGATTTGGATATGGTGATGATAGGAGGAGTTGCGTGAGGAGTTGATGACGTGTATGGAATAACGAGCGGTGGACGTGAGGGTGAAGTGTATGGTATATGATCCCTAAGAAGTTGATAGTGTGTAAGGTATAATAAGAGGAGGTCGGGTCAAATTTTGATGGCTTGGTGGTCCGTAAGGTATAACTAAAGGTGGTCGGTCGGGTAGTAGTATTTTGATGAGTGGGGTGTGATGAGTGTCTCCAAACACTCAATTATACGCACATTTTCTGGATATTTATCTTGATTTTTGTACCTATTTCTCTATATTAAGATAATAATCATGATAAGCCTCAAACCACCACGTTGCATGTTAATTAGGCTTAATTATATATAAATAAATTCATTTACTAGATAAATCTAATTACGTGTGTTTCTTGTGCAGAAAATCAATAATTTGGAATCAAAATCTCAAGGCAAAAGCATTTGGGCCCACTTTGGAATGCCCTAACACTTTGAAATGCCCTAATCCTTTGGAATGCCCTAATCCTTAACTCATATTCTCCTCTTTTATCTTTTTGTGCAAAGAAAAGTGGAGGCTACTTTTAGACTCTTCTACACACATTTTTCTCTATAAATAGAGCTTTCATTTCTAGAGAAAGGGTCCCATCTTGGTTCTCTTATCCAAGACTCCTTTAATCTAAGGCTCTTTGCCTATTCTCTTATTTTTTGTATTTTCATTTTCTAGTTATTTTCTTTTGGTTAACTAGTCTTGTAAGAAGTAGAAGAAGAAGAAGTTGTAATTTTCTACATGAAATGAAGAAAAGTTCTTTTATCTCTTGTCTTCCTTCTCTTGCAATGACATTAGGCTAAGTTCCCCTCCATTGGAGAGTGGAAAAGCCTAGAGCAAGTTCTTGTGTTATTTCTAATTTTATGCCTTTCTTTTATTTAAAATGCTTATGAATTCTCTTTAAGTTTCTTGCACATTTTATTCTTAATATAGATACTTTATGCTTAGATTAGATCAAGATAAAGTATGCTTAAATTAGATAATTTGTAGTAAGAAGTTCTCAAGAAATTCTACTTTGTTTTTGTTCCTTTATTTCATTTTAATTGCAAAACTTTCCGATCTAAGGAGCTAACACCAAGCCCTTATGATTGAGTTATAAAAAGGCTAGAGACTAGAAATTGCTCATTAACATGTTTTAGGTAGATCCACCTCCAATGGTGTTTTAATTCATAAGTTTACTTGCTTTTAATTTCATTTACTTTAGTTTATTTTCTAGCAATTTTACATCTTCTTATAAGTTCAAAAATACAAAAAAAAAACAGTTTTAATTCCTTTTAGTTAATTTGAATTTTATCTTCTTAGCTTAGCTCTATTCCTCCTTTCTCTTGGGTTCGATCCCCTACTTGCCCCACAAGTAAGGTAAAACTAAGATTATTATTAACTCCGGTGAGAAGAACAACGATAGTCTCATCAGAATTTTGGCGTCGCTGCCGGGGAAAGGTAAAGGTAGTAGTGGTAAGTTTTGATTTAAAATTTATTTTTTTTTTCATTTTTATTTTATTTTATTTTTTTTCTTTTGGTTTCTTTCTATAAGTTCAAGTGTTCTTGAGATTTTAAGAGAGAAGAAAGAAAAAAAAAAACATTGAAAAAAAAAAAAGTCATTCTCGTTTTCTTTTTCACCCTTGACAGCAGAACTTAAACTGACTGTAACTTTCTACTCCGATCTCCGATTATCTATTAGTATATATCGAGGATTTGGGTAGAACGAAATTTTCTATAAAATGTGACAAAGTCAGCAAGATAGCGGTAAGTCAGATTCTGTTTTTGAGTCCATTTACTATCATTTCTGCTAACATTTCTGTTTTGCTTCTTGTAGGTGAACATTTTTTTTTTCTTTTTTCTTCTTTTCTTTCAATTTCCTTTAATCTTTAGTTAGGTTTATTTTTCTGTTTTAGAAACTCTTGTATAGGATTTCTTGTAATTTTTATTAATTATCCAAGAAGGCTTGGATTGTAATAGACTAAAGAAGGACGACGGGTGGACAATACCGTCACGGCTCCTTAGGTTCGCACACCAAAATTGGAGTTGGTGGCCTAAGTCGACTCAAACCGTCTTCACCCCGTCTAGCACGGGAGGTAATCCCGAAACACCCATGCCTCTCTTTGCTAGTGGGTTACTCCTTGCCTTTGTATGTTATTTTTCCAATTTGCACACACTTGGAATAGTTAATTAAGTAGTAAAGAGCACCCCTCTCCTAGGGATGGCATGATAAGATAAGGATTGGAAGTCATTACCAATTCCTTGCTCTAATTAGGATAATCAATTCACTAGTCATCCAATCAAATTAATTAAAATCAATTAGACTTGACTATAGGGCCCACGAGCTCAATAGGAGAAATTCCACTTCAAGTTGTGCCAATTGCGCTTCTTGGTCATTTTTGTATCTAGTAAGATCTTGCCCTTTGAGGGGATAGACTCAGTCTATTCAAGAAGGAAGGTATTTAAGCGTGCTCTTGCTTATGCATTATGCGCCTCCTCCGATCTGGAGATCCGAATGATTCAAACTTGATTTCATAGAACCGAGTTGGAAGGCTAGTTGCGCTATTTCTACCCAGTTAGAAGCTGTCTAGCTTTAGGCAACCTATCTAGGTCCAGTCTTTCTTTTCGTGATTGTTTGATCGACTGTGTGATTTGTATGCTTGGTAGACGTTCACAAAATAACGTGTTAGAACCATTTGATCCTGAGATCGAACGTACAATCAGTAGGATACGCAAAACACCATCAGTAGTTATGATGGGTGATCGAGAGCGAACTCTCAATGAGCTCTTCGCTCCAGCTTCCGCATCTCCTCCCACATGCATTGTTTTACCATTGAACAATGCACCTCAGTTTGAAATTAGGGCTGCCACCATCAATATGCTCCCTAAGTTCCACGGTTTAGAGCGTGAACAACCTTACACCCATCTTAATCGATTCTTGACTATATGTCAAACTTTTAGAAATCAGAATCTAGATGAGGAGAGTATCAAACTTATTCTGTTCCTGTTATCCTTGGAAGACCACGCAGCTGCGTGGTTGAACTCCCTAACACCCAATTCCATATCTACCTGGGATGTTCTATCCAAGAAATTTATGGCCAAATTCTACCCTGTGGCCAAAACTGAGAAAATGAAGGACTCTATTAGAAATTTTAGAGCCCATCCTGATGATGAATTTTCCCAAACTTGGGAAAGATTCAATGATTTATTGGTCAAATGCCCACACCATGGCATTGACAAAGCACAGTTGGTGCAAAGTTTTTATAGAAGATTAACAATGAATCAACGTACCTTAGTTGAGTCAATGCATAAGGGTCAGTTCATGAACCAGACTCCCAACCAAGCGTATGATTTCCTCGTAGAGTTAGCTGAGAGTGCTCAAAATTGGAGCACTAACCAAGAAGAATTTGATAGAGACGATCCGGTGGTTAGGAAGACAGGCATGTATGAGATGAAGGCAGACCCTGATCTCAAAAATGTCATGTGTAGTCTAGTTAGTGGGATGAATAATCTCACGAAGAAGTTAGATGTCTTTACCATCTCAGCATCCAAACCTCACCTAGACCCTCGTACAATTTCGCAAGTGACTGTCGAACCGAGTTCTTTGTGTGTCATATGCGACGGCA
>NW_028237519.1:0-19587 GCF_017979445.1 Akebia trifoliata
TGGCAAAATGATTTGTTTGATTCCGATTTGTTATTTTATCTGTTCGACAGGGTTTTTCTAATCGTAACGTAGGCTCTAGGGTTATTTTGATGTTCGGGGTATTTTAGTAATTTGGTCAATTTTTAGTGATTTTTATCATGAAGCTTTTTTTTGGGTCTGCAAGATGATGATTTCTATGTTTCTGGAGTCGTATTTTCCTAGCGTAGCGTGGTTTTTAAGGTTTTGTCAGTTCAAGATACCTCATCCGGATTTTTGAAACACATCTGGTAACAAAACAAAGCAATGGAATACACATCCATCATTGGGAATCAATGCGATCGGATTGACGAATTGATTAATCAGGCGGGTGCAAAAATGGGGTGTCTACAATAGGTGATAATCTAAAATCTCAATTCATTTCTCTGAAGTCAAAAACAGTCAGTTTGATCTCCAGTTGAAAGGTGGCGCATGATGTTGAGTAAGGGCCTACTTAAATACCTCTCGTCTAGAATAGACGTAGTCTATCCCCCTCGTATAGTAGGGTACAGCGGGGCAAGATCTCGCTTAGGCACCGGTTTTGACCAAAAAGTGCAATTGATATACTTGGATTATCTTTTATATACCAAAAGGTACAAGTCAAGAGTTATAACTTTCATAAATAGTTTGGCATCCCGCGAGGGGACCAACCACGTACTAGTATTACGTTGGCAATCAAGACATGTGACTGTGTGACTCACAATAGGTCAAAGGCTCAGGTCGCTCTAGCCTGGGTGCATCAATATACCTTTCAGAGTCACCTGATCAGACGGTACTGATGTCTTAGTTTGATATACCCTAAGGTACGTGACTGGAGTTATTGGTTTCATGAATGACATCGCATCTCGGAAGAAACCGGGCCACGCACTAGTGCCACGTTGGCTATATAGGACGTGTAAATGTGCAAAATAGTAAACGTGCATGTGGTGTGTGCAAAACAGGGTGGAGTGTGCCCGGGCCTTTTTTAAACAGATTAAGTCATGGGTCCAATTAAACCATAAAAGAGAGGATATTAAATCATAAAAGTGCAGGCATACATTGATAAAAATATATTTTCTCTAAGTAATAAATATTTTAACCTTCACTAATCGATTCTGAAACTGTAATTGCCAGACCTACATTGACTTCACAAAGAATGCAGAAACTTAATCCCCTGACCACCCCACCCCCCCGCCCCCCAACACACAACCCTTGAACAAGGTATTTCCTTGTTTTTTTACTTGGTAATTCCCATTTTTTCACCTTTTAGGCCACCAACCCAATTTACAGAAAAGCTTTAAGCATTTTGTTTTCAATGTTGACTTGAATTCCTAGTTGTGAGGTTACAGTGGACACAATGATCATTCCCTTTATTTGACTTTAATTTTCAGCAAAAGATGATAATGGGCAAATTAAAGAATCTAAATATGCTTAGACATCATACTACCCATTACATCAACCTTGTATCAATTGTTTAATTATAGTATATTTTTTCCTTTGTTTTTATTGGTGAATCTGTTTTTTTAATGAGATCAGTAATTCAGTGTTGATTATGGTTGATTTGGGAAAGGGCATTGGTTTCAGCTCCTTATGATCCAATGGTGTTGGAGGCACTAAAGCTGAATCAAAGATATTTGTTGAAAAATCTGAAAGAGGTGCAATAAATAATATTGTAGTGTAAATCTAAGATTTTCCTTTGTGTTTCACATAATCTTTTAGCATTTCTCATTTGCTTGTAAGATATCAGGGTATTTATGTATTGGAAAGCTCAGTTGGTGTAATTTTTGTATACTATTAGGGATGACATGTATGTTTGAAGTCATGGGCACTTGAAAGGTTTTCAGGGAAATAGGTATTTAGTTGCCTTCTCTGTTAGGTATGACTCTCGTAATTTATTTAATTTTTATATTCTTTTGTTCAGTTGATATTTTTTCATTTTCATGGTATAAAGTGAGATGAAATGAGTATTTGCATATGGTTATATTATTCCATTGTAGTAGTGGCAAATGTTGAAACTACTTTTATTTGGATCACTTGTTCTCAATAATTTTGCAGAAACTAAGTATAAATAGAGACTGTACCCTGAAGTAAACTTTGTGTATGTATCTCCATGTAATCTTTGATCACGTATCACACTTAATTCATTTAGACTATCTTGGGTGGGATTTTAGCTCAAACGAGTAGGTCAATAACTTTTGCATAAAATATAGGCCAATTGAATATTCGAATTTTGTTAGGTAATTGCCTTAAAAGTACTAGAGCAACTCTTCCAAGGGTTGGTAGGTTTCCAATGAATTCTATCATACCTTACTTGTTTCGATCGAAATGTAAAAGTCATGGAATTGAGAATTGCATTATGATGAGTCATCATAACCTGTTCATAGTTGTGCCAAAAGCACATAAGCTGCTTGGGTCACTATGCTCCTCTAGTTTGTCTATAGTTGCACACTTGCACTGGTTTAATAGGTTAAAAATAAATATTCATATGTGATATGATGTACACTATAAAATTCTGCAAAAATTAGGAAAAATGTTTTTACAAGCGTGAGAGGCATATACCTCAAGGTGCTCCTTAGGACAAGGATAAAAAAGGCCATGAGGTGCAAGAATTGTTAAAACAACTAAGGCATACACCTCAAAACAAGAAGCATTCTCAAGGTGTACTCCTTGGTGTGAATGTTGAGTGTGATTGATGTATATGACTTATGGCCAAGGCATATGTTTCCCACTTTATTTTTTCCCTTCATTTTATTGTAAAAAATTATATAATCATAATAAAAGAAAGTTATTTAATTGATTGGATTGTTGTATATAATATTATACAGAGGAAGATATTGAAAAAACTATTTAGATGCATTTTGTAATAAAAATAAAATAGTTTTTATTGCATAAATTTCGTATATCAATTAGGAATTATTTCTTAATGTGGGTTTGATTCTTAAATTCAGAAATATGTGGTGGCTATCATATTTTTTCTACTTTTGAAAACATGGATGGTTTAAATCATTTGATTCAGTATGTTTTTCACTATGAGATTCTGTTACTAAGAATGATGGGTTCAACCTCTAAGAAGTTGAAAAGTACCCTAAAGTTTCTTATGAAGGAAAATATGGGGGAGAATTTCTTAAAAATCATTCTTAATATACCTTCCAAAAAAAAAATCTTCTTAAAAATTATTTGATTTTTTTCAAAGAAAAAACTTTGATCTCTCAAAAATTAAGAATGAGTTGTTAAACCAATGTCTTGTTTGTCTCTTGTATTTCTGTATTTCTGTTTTTTCCATTTGAATTATACCCTGTATGGTATCTTCTAAAGTGACTTGGAGAAAAGATGATAAAGGAGGAGTTGCTCCCCATGAGCTCTTATTGTGGTGAATTCACTTGATTTAAGCATTGAAAGGAAAATAGAGTGGCTAATGGAGCTTTTATTTGTAAAAATATCCAAAGAAAATATACTAAAATGTTTTCTTCGATTGGGGTTTAGATAGGAAAAAGTACTGCTTTAAATATAATCCCTTGAGAGCAGTATTTACTAGGACCTAAATGTAAATCATGTGTATAGAGTTATTCTAGGGCAATACTCACAAATTGGACTCTCTAGAGAATATATGGCTTCCCCCCCCCCTAAGATTAACCATCGATTATGAAGGTTTGACTCTTAACCACATGATTAAAATTTTGATATAAATTAGTCCTCCGGTGGGAAATATAAAATCCAAATGCACTATAAGTCTATATTGACCAAGAATGTGAGAAAGATTAGTCACGGGTCTACCCCTGATTGGGATTAAACCTTTGATCAGATATTAATTTGATCCTAAGATCGAATCTTTCTTTACAAAGTGGTCTGGATCTTTAAAAGTGAAACCAATTAGTCCAACTGATTTGGTATTGATCAGTTTGATCAATTTATCAATTGGGCCAACTGGTTTAAGTGGTTCAAATTAATCAGTACATTGCACTGATTGGGTCGGACCGATATTGCGGGTTTTGTTTGATCAGTTTGAATCAGTTCACCCACTTACCTGTTTGTTGGATTAAATTGAGCAACCCGGGAACACCCATAGTCAGTTCAGGTCGTAACCTATAGGAAAGCTTCTAGACTCTAGGTTTACTACGTGCAATGCAATTTATCCGGCCACCCTTGCCTAAGCACACCTATATACCTCTCGATACGGGGTGACTTGGTTTGATATACCTTATAGGTGATAATCTAAAACCTCAACTCACTTCTCTGAAGTCAAAAATAGCCAATTTGATCTCCAGTTGAGAGGTGGCGCACAATGCTGAGCAAAGGCCCACATAAATACCTCTCGTCTAGAATAGACGTACTCTATCCCCCTCGTACAGTAGGGTACAGCGGGGCAAGATCTCGCTTAGGCATCGATTTTGACTAAGAAGTGCAATTGATATACTTAGATTATCTTTTACATACCTATGGGTACGAGTTAAGAATTGTAATTTTCATAAATGGTTTGGCATCCCACGAGGGGACCGACCACGTACTAGTACTACGGTGGCAATCGGGATATGTGACTGTGTGGCTCACAATAGGTCAAAGGCTCAGGTCGCTTCAGCCTGGGTGCATTAATAGATCTCTCAGAATCACCTGATCAGACGGTATTGATGCCCCAGTTTGATATACCCTAAGGTACGTGACTAGAGTTGTGGTTTTCATGAATGACGTCGCATCTCCGAAGAGATCGGGCCACACACTAGTGTCACGTTGGCTATATAGGACGTGTAAGTGTGCAAAACAGTAAACGTGCATGTGGTGTGTGCAAAGCAGGGTAGGGTGTGCCCGGGACTTTTTCAAACAAGTGGGCCCATAAGCTAGATCAAACCATTAAAATATGGATATTAGAAAATGTGATCATACAACATAAATATCCAAAGCATTAAAATCAAGATTAAAACATGCACATCAAAATATATATGAATCAAAATCATGGCAAATCAATTAATGATCATGGCATTTTTATATTTTTTAAGAAATAAATAAGTTTAACCTAAGACTAAGTTTGTTCAACGTGGCTCATGATCTATTATACATGAAATTAACAGTAAAAACAAATCCAATTCATAAAAAAATTCTAAGAAATTTCGATTGAAAAACTCACTAGAAAACAAATTAGGGATCTCCTCTAATTAATCTGCTACAACTTCTACTCACCTTTTGTTTCAATTCACCACTAGATCTAGAGCGATCTCGAATGGATGAGAGGACAGCAGCAGATCTCTTCGAGTTTTTCCCTCAAACTCTAACTTCAAGTTCTCAATCTAACTTCAATGATTGCAAAACTTTAAAAATAAATTCGAGTAGATTGATTTCGTTGAACAATCTAAACCAATCGCAATGATTCTTGATAAAAAATAACATCAGATTTATTACTCGAGCTTCAAGTTAGGCAAAAAATTGTCAAGAGTAGAAAATACTCACTTCAAGTTCTCATTCGAGCTTCAACGATCTGCTACGCAAAAATTGGGGCAAAAAACCTATTCAGAGAAATTGCAAGAGTTAGAGAGTGAGAGAATACGATCAAAAATGAAATTGACAGAGTGAAGGAGAGGAAAAGAATGGAATCTATCGAGCGAGTGCTGGCTTACAGCAAAAATTTAGACACAAAAAAAAGTGCAATCCATGCGATTTTAACAAAATCTCCATTAAATGTCTAGAATTTCAGGCGGTTTTCGAATAACGCCTCCAATGTATCCGTATTTTGGGGCTGTTTTGCGAAACCGCCGTTACAAAATTACGACTCGTGATTTTAAGGGCGTTTTTTTAAAGAAAACACCGGCAAATGACTCTATTTAAAGGCAATTACAAAAACGCCCTTATTTTTGTGTCTCTGAATCCTGTCTTTTTGTAGTGAGAGTTTCTTGCCTTGCTGAAGTTTATGCTATTGGGGTCATGGAGAATTTAATGAGAGTATCACCTTATTGCTACAAGACATCTGCTATATATATAATGTGTGTGTGTGTGTGCTACTGCCACCTTACTACTATGAGACATCTGCTATATATTATTCGTTTGTGCGCGTATGTGTGTGTTGGGGGTGGGGGAGAGAGGAGCTGGACTTGAACCCACAACCTCGAAGATGATTTGCAATATGTCAACCAACTAAAATTTATGCCTTTTATATAGGAATATTTATATTGGTCCTTATTTATTATTTTCTTGTTGTTCGACCATTGAAGTTGATGCAAACCAATCATATTTGAGATTCTACTTCAGGATTATTTTGCCATCAAAGAACTACACTTTGCAGGTATGATTTTGAAGGTCATCTTGAATGCATTAATTCGATTATTTCCTTTATTTGGTATGTAAGATAAATTCATTGTATAGAATCCCTCCAAATACTCATTGGATTGCAAATCAATATTTTTTGGAATAAATCTTTTGATTTTTACTAAAATTTTCATCTATCAAAAGAAAGAAAATATCTTTTAATATATTTGAGTATTTGCTTTGTTGACACAGGCAGGGTACCAATTGAAGCTTCCATTGGGAAAAAGACTACTTGGGGGTCCTGAAAAAGATATATCAGAGTAAAAGCTGCTATAAGGTAGGCTACTGCGATACTGGCTATGGTGCATGGAGCTGTGATAGGACCTCAAAGAGTGAGGGGGCCAAAACGAAGTGAAGTGAGAGCCATTGTAGAATGGGCCACTTAGCATGTCAATGGAAGCTGGGACTTGGGGGAAGAACTATAGTGGCCCAAGAAGGGTACAATAGAGAAAGTGTATGGTACCCTTTAACTATAGAGTACAAGACAATTTTCTCTATAAACTGTCTTTTCTAGTGTCCAAATTAAAGTTGATTAGTATAGAAAAAGGTGATAATCTCGGTGAGGATCAACATTGATTAACATTTTATTTCTGGTTAAAATGTCAATGCAAATGTGCGAGATGTGGCGCCCTGCCAAACACTAACACAAATCCCCATGTCAGATCTCGAGGTACTAGGTGACACCTCGAAATTTCGGCATGGTCTCCTCTGTTTATGTTAACATTCCAAGGCGATTCAACCTGCACCTGATAAACTATATACAATCCTACATACATATATACAAAATATAATACTAGCAAAAGCCTATATACATCTAATAACGTACGAAAGATTAAAGTGCGGAAGAATAATCAGAATACAGGATTTTACAAATATTTCTCACTCTAACAAAAGTCATAACGCTCAGAACAAAATCTATTATACTCCTTGACAAATCGACCCACTAGGGGGTGTAGCCCTAATACTCACCAGGTGACGAACTCTGGTTGTCTATCTTACCCACTAGATGATCCTCACTCGTACTCTATACCTCCCTCACCAAGCTCTGAATCCGAGACTTAAAAAATAGAGAAAGAAATGGTGAGTAACAATGGTTACCTAGTAAGGAAACAAACAATTTCTGTCAATAACCTCTCTTAACATGAACGAATAAATGTACTGAATCATTTTAAAATATAAAATTTTACAGAATAAACTACGATTAACTGGTACATATAGCCATGAACTAGCAACTAAACATTTTAAAACTCATATTACATCGATCAGCAGTACTCACTCTAACATTATGTTTTTATACAAATCTAATTGAACAAATGGAAACATTAAACATACATTTCAGTTTATATATCAAAATAAGGCAACATATACATAATACACAATAGTGGAGTATTGGAATTAGAGAGTTGGGATTCACGACTAGATCGCTCCCAGTCGGGACATGATGTTACAATTATTCTCTGGCTTTTAGTTCCTGATTTTGTGGCTGGTCGCTGTTTACCACGCTTGGTTGACCATTTATCTGGCTCAGGCTGGCCGTTTGACGTGACCGTAAGCAATGGGTCTCTTTTCGATGTGTCAGAACATTCGACTACTATAGATTGTTAGTGATCACTGACTAATCATCTTCATGTATGCCTATCAGGCGTGCATGTGATTCCTAAATATAAAAACCATTTGTATACAACCACCTTTACATTACAAGTTCACTGGTAAAGATAGAGAAGAATAATCTGGATTCCAGTTGTGACTCCACTCTCATACACGTCCCATACCACGTATGAGCTTGGTGGTCCCTACCGTACATCCCAAGATAGTACACCACTCCGGATGATATGACGCACTATCCCTTCAGGCATTCACAAACTCTTTAACAGCTCACAAAATAGTTACATATATATATTATTTTCATTTAAAAATAAAAGAGAAATTAACAATACAAGATTGAGGATGGATATCCAGTTTCTTACCATGCAAGTGTGGCCATCCGGCCTAAAATAAATAACATAACGGAAATGTAAACAACGCCTCGCGCTAACAGAAATTTAAATAAACATGCAACCAACAATATTATCCCTGGATATCTGTTCACCAACCTACACACAACACAACAGCGTAAAATACAGACATCACCCCTCGGGTGTGACTGACATTTTACCGATTCATACCCTTTTTCCCTTTTTTCGATTTTTACAGTTTTCAATCTCTTCAATAAAATATCAATTTTCTGATATTCATCAACTCAATATGAATTCATTGAATATTAAATCACATTTCCCAACTATAGAATTTATTTTTATCAATAATATTAAAAAATAATACAAATTTTATATCAAAACAGGGTCCAAGCAGTGCACAAGACCCAATTTATGGAAATAACCCGTTAAAATACCTTACCCACGTATAATTATTAGAAATACAATTAAACATATCAAACATTCAATTTCTAGCGTGAATTTTTGAAATAACAAAAGAATTCTATATTTAAAAAATACATCCAAATTTTTTCGATAAAATCCTAAGTGCAATTTTAACAATCTACGATTATTAATAGAAATTGAAAGTTCCCTACTATCTCTAGGCGAAATGATCGAAGCACGTGCGCAGAAATCGAGATAGTAGGGGACATGAAAATCTAGACGGACCAAACTTCAAAGTGGCTGATTTTTAAATTTGGTCTGATGATTTTGAAGATCTCGACGCCATCGTCCTTTCTCCCTTCTGCGACGGAGAACAGTTTGACCCCGAAACAGATGAAATCCGAGGTCAAAGTTATGAAATCTCCGTATATACGTACAGCTGATTTTCGATGATATCAGGAGAAAGAGAAGATGAAATGAAGGGATCTTGGGTTGGTTTTATAGATGTCGAAATTGCGGACCTTTTTTCCTTCTACGGCGATCGTCGACGACAAGCCATTTGCGAAAGATTTGAGGTAAAAGATTGGAGAAAAAATGAATTTTTCATTCTTATTTGTCGTGGCTGTATGTACGAGTTGGGGAAGATGAGATATATAAAAAAATAATTTAAATTTTATTTATATAAAAGTTGGGACGAAATCAGTATTTCGCTTATTATTTTGATCGGTGATAACTTGACCATCTGGACTCCAAAACTGACAAATGAATACTCCGGATCTAATGGTACAGTCAATTTCTACAAATTATGTCTCTATCAAAAATTTACATTTTTGGCCTGAGGTGACCCTTAAACTTGATGTCGTTTTCGTTTCTGACGATAATTCAGACACCTCATTTTTGCATCCACCTGATTAATCAAGTCGTCAACCCAATCGCAAAGGTTTCCAATGATGGATGTCTATTCCAATGTTTTATTTTGTTACCAGATATGTTTCAGAAATCCGGATGAGGTATCTCGAACTGACAAAACTTAGAACCACGCTACGCTAGGTAAATACGACCCCAGAAACATAGAAATCAGCATCTTGCAAATCAAAAGAAACTTCACGATAAAAATCACTAAAAATGACCAAATTACCAAAATACCCCTAACATCAAAACAACCTTAGACCCTACATTACGCTTAGGAAAACCCATTCAAACACATAAAATAACAAATCAAAACCAAATAAATCATTTCACCAATTTTCATAAAATTCGACAAAATTACGAAAATACCCCTCATAAAATTCACTATCATTTCACACAAAAAATTTCGTAAATGATAAAAATCAACTTTTCCATTGAATTCCTTACGAGAAACTGATTCCAAAACATCCTGGAACATTGAAAAACGACTTAAAACGTAAAAAATCCTCTCCGAGGGCAAAACGGTAATTTTACAACTTTAATAATTAAAAATTTCAAAATTAATAAATAAATCATTAAAAAATATAAAAAGAAACATTAAAGTCAATCAAGTAAGACTAAAAGTCAAGTAAGGCTAAAGTCAAAACATTAAAGTCAACCAAAAAGACTAAAGTCAAAGTATTAAAGTCAATATCATAAGACTAAAGTCAAAACCCTAAATCAAAATACTAATCAAGTCAATCTCATAAGACTAAAAGTCAAAACCCTAAATCAAAACCCTAATCTAAACTAATCAAGTCAATTTCATAAGACTAAAAGTCAAAACCCTAAATTAAAATCCTAAAGACTAAGTCCATCTCATGAGACCAAAGTCTAAACCTTAATTGAAACCCTAAAAGAAATCCTAATGAAACCCTAATGCTTCTAAGAAACTTTATAAACAAGAGCTTCCATACCCTATTTTCGTATCAAAGAAAAAATCCTAGAAAAAGTAGGTGAAGAAGCCTCCACAACCTCCCCAAAATCCTAATTTTGGAGCCCTAACTCCTTCCCTAACACCCCTACTCCGATTTTAACCTAAAAAACACCCAAAAACCTCTAAAAAACATTCTAAAAATCCACAACAAATTCAAAACACCCAGATCCAAGAAGGAGATACTTTACCTCGGAGATCAGGAATCAGATCCGGAGATAGAACGAAGTAAGGAATACGGTACAAGGAGCCGTTTTCACCAGATCTGAGGGAATAACACTTTTGCAGATTGAAGGTAAGTTTTATTATTATTATTTTTTAATCTAGGTTTGTCATTAGCGATGTAGATTTATTTGGGATAAGTAGAGACCGGCAATGGTCGGGCGGGGTTGGTGCCTAACACCTTCCAATCCCGTAATATGATCCCCGGATTCAAATTTTCTATAGTAGATCAGTTCTTTTTATCCATTGTAGGGTCAATTTGGTTCCTAGACCGTAATAACTAGGTGGCGACTCCCAAACCTCAAGGGTCAAAAGTGGATCCGCGCACCCCGCGGATCGAGGGCGGTTTCAGTGGCGACTCCACTGGGGACTATTGAGGATCAAACTTGAAAAACCCCAAGTATGGGAGCATGTCCAAGATGACCTAGTTTTTTTTTATTATTTAGTTGGATTTATTTTATTTATTTTTTCTGTTTATTTATTTTTTATCTTGATTGTAGATGATTTTGGGTATTGCATTTTTTTTTCTCCAATTAAGGATCACTTTTTGATGACCCCTAAATAATGAAAGATTCAAATTGACCTATGAAAATGATGGAATGATGAAGGTTGGACAGAAATATTAAAACATTTTTAGAGAATATTTTAGTAAGAATTAAGTCTGGGAGCCTCTTAATAAAACATAGATCTCGTCGAGTAGATTAATTTAGAATATGAGTTCACTCAATTTCGTTATCGGAAGCCTTAGATATCGTCGATGCAAGTTCAATCTGTAAATCTGGAATTATTTCTGAATGAAAGTTGGGACAGCAACGTTAAAACTTTTTTACAGAACATTCTAGTGAGAATTAAGTCTGGGAACCTTTAATAAAACGTAGATCTCATCGAGTAGATTAATTTAGAACTTGAGTTCACTTGATTTCGTTATCGGGAGCCTTAGATATCATCGATGCAAGTTTAGATTGTATTTTTCTAATTCACAGAAAATCTGAATTTATGTAATGTTGGCACAATTAATGTTCTTGAGAGTGAGCTCATCTCAACCATTGTCATTCTATCATCAATGTAACACCTATTGGAATCTCGATTTATTTTTGGATCACCCAAAAGTGATCATTGATTGGACCTTAAAAATTCTAAAAATTATGCCTATTGCAATGTTTGTTTGATCAATTATTATATGCCATGCTCATTAATTGATTTGTCATGATCTTGAAGATATATTTGTGATGGGTTTGATTTCATCTTAATTTCGATGTGATGGGTTTTGGATTATTTTCTTGATCAATATTCATTTGATATCCATATGTGATGACATAATCTGGCCCATGGGGCCAAGTGTTTGAAAAAGGCCCCGGGCACACCCCACCCTATTTTGCACACACCACAAGCACGTTTACTGTTTTACCCACTTACACGTCCCATATAGCCAATGTGGCACTAGTGCGTGGCCCGGTCTCTTCGGAGATGCGACGTCATTCATGAAAACCACAACTCCAGTCACGTACCTTAGGGTATATCAAACTGGGGGCATCAATACCGTCTGATCAGGTGATTCTGAGAGGTATATTGATGCACCCAGGATGGAACGACCTGAGCCTTTGACCTATTGTTAGCCACACAGTCACATGTCCCGATTGCCAACGTAGTACTAGTACGTGGTCGGTCCCCTCGTGGGATACCAAACCATTTATGAAAGCTACAACCCTTGACTCGTACCCGTAGGTATAAAAGATAATCTAAGTGTATCAATTGCACTTCTTGGTCAAAACCGGTGCCTAAGCAGATCTTGCCCCGCTGTACCCTACTGTACGAGGGGGATAGACTACATCTATTCTAGACGAGAGGTATTTAAGTGGGCCCTTGCTCAGCATTGTGCGCCACCTCTCAACTGGAGGTCAAACTGACTGTTTTTGGCTTCAGAGAAGTGAATTGAGGTTTTAGATTATCACCTATAAGGTATATCAAACCAAGTCACCACGTATCAAAAGGTATATAGGTGTGCTTGGGCACGGGTGGCTAGATAAAAATGCATTGCACGTAGTAAGCTTAGAGTCTAGAAACCTTCCCAGTAGGTCACGACTCGAACTTATCGTGGGTGTTCCCGGGTTGTTTATTAAATGGAGCCTGTTGATTGATGAATGTATGTGAATGATGTGAATGGTGTAGATCAGAGTGTATGATTGTCCTCAAGGATCAAATGTTATTTTTGAAAATTAAAATGGGTGCACCGACCCAATAAAGAATCCATTCTTTTACAATAATGACCCAGTCCATCTCGATCCAACGATCATTATGGGTCGAGCCATTTGAATCAAAATGAAATTCAAACTTCTTCCTGATTCGGATTTTAAACCTATTTTAAAAGAAGAAAAATGTTTTCCAGAAGAAAAATATTTTTCAGAAGAGAAATGCTTTTCAAAAGTGAAATATTTTCCGGAAGAATAAGATTTTCCAAAAGGAAATGCTTTTCCAAAATTTTTCTAAAAGAAAATGTTTTCTAAAAAAAAGAAAAGAAAAAAAAAATATTTTTCAAAAAAAACGATTTACAAAAAATCTATATTTGCATGAAAAATTATCGAAATATGTTTGCGGAAGTTGTTATTCAATGAAAACATTATTTGTCAATATTTTTCAAGAGTGCAATAAAATTATTTTTCTGAATAATCATTACATTAATGAATTGTTTAATGGATTGGTGCACAAAATTCAATAAAATCTCAAGGTTCATTTAAAATGTTATCAAGGGGGTGACACTAAAATTGGTTAAATTCACCTTCAAAGTGGTTTAAGGGTTATCATTGTGTCTAAGCTCAATCGTCCATCGTCTAGCTAGGGTTGTAAATCCGGTCAGTTAAAGTAAACGTCAATATCAAATCAATAGTCAGAAATGACCTCAAAATTTCTCAACATCGTCCAATTGTTCTTTGAAGATCATAGTGCTTCAATCCTACCGGTTATAAGCAATATCTGAGTCCTCAGTCCTAATCACACTCGTGTGGGTACTTGTCTTGAGTTTTCATGAGTCATTTGGGTTAGCTCGAGTCCTTTTTTCCAGCAAGGTCATGTCTTCCTTAGATTGAGTCTACTCTTTCCTATTGAGTCAAGTTAGTTCATCGAGTCTATAGAGGTGTCTGTTGCCCCATCTGAAATTGATCGGATAAAAGAAATTTTTGAATACCTCGAGCGCATTAACGAATTAACTAATAATTTGATAGATTTCGTTTCTGAACAAGAAGATAAGAGTCGGGCTCAACCTTTAATCGAGAAAGAAAAGGTCTTTGACCTCGAAACAAAAAATAATTCCTAAAGAGATTCAAATAGAAACCATCTTATCCCTAAAGGAACACGAGGGGATAATGAATTGACTCAGAAATTTCAAAAGACTTGTTCGTGTGATCATATGAGGGTATGCTAGGTACAAGCTTGGGTGTTGTTCAACATGGAATGGATACTCGTCTATATCAATGGAATCAAAGAAGATGTTATAAAAATGTATCAGTGCTATCCTCACTACATCTTGAGTTTCAAATTATATATTATCAGTCGATATGGGGGTACCTTTTGAACTAATCTCTGATAATGGGTCGTACTTCAAAGCATAAATCATTACTCTATGTTTAAAGTTGAAGATCCGGAAGCACAAATCATCTCCCTACCGTTCTCAGATCAATGGAACGGTTGAAGCAGTCAGTAAGAGTCTTAAGACTATCATCAGGAAAATGTGACAATCACATCGAGATTAGTCAGAAAAATTATCATTCACGCTATGGACATATCGAACTTCAATTCGATCCTCTAGTGGAGCTACTCCCTACTCCTTAGTGTATGGCATGGAAGCAGTCTTGCCAGTTGAAATGAAAATTTCGTCTCTCAGGGTCTTGTTGGAAAATCATTTGTTAGAAACAGATTGGGTTCGACAGCAGTATGAAGAATTAAACTTGATCGAAGAAAACGAGTTAAAGCCCTGTATCATGTGCAAGCTTATCTAAGAAGAGTCACCCGTGCATTTGACAAAAAGGTCAAAGCTCATCATTTACAAGTCAAGGATTTAACTATCAGACTTCAAAGAAAATTGAACACTCCTCCTCGACTATAGGAGAAGTCTGAACCCAATTGGAGAAATTCATTTATTAAGGAAATACTGTCTGGAAAAGTCGTCAGACTTCAAGATCATGATGGAAGTGAACTACCAGAGTCAACCAACCTTGACCAGATCAAATGGTACTACATTTAAGGAGGCCATCTTTGGCCGAATCAATTTTCCTGCTACCCAGTTCATTATCTCCTTTCTCAGTCCTTTGCAGCCTTTAAAAAAAATGATGTCTTTTTCTTTCTCAGCCCGATTACCTAACCTAGGGGAGGGAAGATCTGAACTACGTTTTGGTCTGATCCCAAAAATTTGGGGTACGTAGGCAACCTGAGAAGTTACTTCAGGCCCGACCACATCAAAATAAAAAAATATATATAGATTCCCCGACAAAGGAAAAATCTAAAAAGAAAAAAATTCAAAAGAAAAAGAAATATCATTCAAAATGGGGAAGAAAGTTCAAGAAAAAAATTTTAAATGAAATGCCACACAAGGGGCATTTGGGTTTTTGAGCCTCAAAATTCCTTTCTTTTTATGCCTAGTCCCAAGCCTACTTATAAAAGTCCTCCTAAGTACCGTGCGAGAAGTCAAGGAAGATAGCAAAGCATGATCAGACAGCAACTCCAGAAGTTCAGAGGAGAAGAAAAAGATAAAAAATGATGAAGCCTGCTAAGTTGAAAACCCGAAAAGGGCGACTTAGGCAAAAATTAAGGCAAGCTCGCAAGGTTGAAAATCTAAAAGGACAACTTTGGCAACAATCAGAGCAAAGAAAAAAAAGAGAAGAGCTCGCTAGATCGAAAACCAGAAAAGGCGATCTAGGAAAAAGCTAGAGCAAGCTCGCTAAATTGAAAACCTGAAAAGGCGATCTAGGCAAAAGTTAGAGTAACAAAGAAAAACAGAAGAAAATCCCAAGCTAAAAGCGATCCGAGCTGACACATCAGAAGTCCGAATAACCAAGTTCAATACTTAGCTTAAACCAGGCATAGACTCAGAAACCACAAGTATCTTGTCTACGATCGATCTGAAAATTCTTACTTTCCCAAGTGAACCAAGGGAGATAAGGGTGAATTCTATGATGAGCCTCGAAAGGAAATAATTTTGTACTCTTGAGGCTGACTCAAAACCTTCAATAAAACTAATCAAAATTAAAAGTTGAGTCTTTATTGCGCTTGTGGTAATCAATTATTTCAAACCTTCATACAAGGGGCATTTTCTCTCTTCTTTTCCCTTCTTATACCAGGGGCATTTTTTAATTGTAGCTACGTGGTTTTCGTCGTCATGACGACCACAACTACTAAATATTGGAGTCGCCACCATTCAGATTGGAAATGGGTGTGAATGGTCACCCGGTGTGTGCCTTGTCGAAAAATTGCCATTTTTGACGTTAGTGACTCGCAACGGATAGGGTTGATCAAACCTAGAGGTTCGGGTAAGCGGCTCCGTTGGAGAAAAGGGAAGGTGTTAGGCACCCCTTTCTCCCCGCCACATGGCGGTAACCTCAAATAACTCGGTCATTTTGATTTTTTAAAAGAAAGTGGAAGGTGTGTCCCATGGGTATATTTGTTCCCTAAGTAGGATTTAATTTTGGCTTGATCATAGGATCATCTCATCAATGGAGATGATCCTTGTAGATCCAAGCCTTGAGGTCCATTCATGCTCAACTCATTTAAGTGAAATGAAAAGAGGGGGAGATAGAAGAGGGAAGAGGAGAGGGTAGAGAAAGGAAAAAAAAAAGGGGGGGGGGGTGTTGATTGCTCCCACCTTGTACTCTTGGATTCCTTCTTCTTCTTTTTCTTCTTCTTCTTCTTCTTTGAATTCTCTTTAGTCTTTGGTGAGTTGAGTGAAGTTATTTCTCTTAGAGTGTGTTATAAGAGAGTAGTGAGGAGGAGTAGATAGAGTAGATTTTTTTCTTATGGAAACTTGGTGTGTGTGTGTGTACCCCTTTTTGGGGTGAGAGGGGAGGTATATATAGGTGTTTGGAGGGGGTTTGGGGGTATAATGGGGTTGAAATGTGAGAGAAGGGGTAATGGTATAGGATTTAGGAGTGAGGGATGTGAAATTTAAGGTGAAATGGAGGGTAAATGTGTAATGAATGAAAATGGGTGAGGTTTAGACCTAAATGGGTTGGATTCTACCCAAACCCATTTGGGGTAGAGTGTTTGATGGGTTGACATGAGTGATGGTTGGTGGTGGAGTGGGGGTGTAAGAGAGTGGTTTAGAGAATGAGTGTTAGGTTGGTGTTGGTGAGGTGTGGTGTGTAGATTTAGGAGAATGGGTTTGTAAGAGGTTGTTAAGTTAGTTTTTGGGAGGAGAAAGGAGATGATGCCATATGGCAATCATGATGAGGGGGTGGGTGAGGTGATGAGATTGGTTGATTGGTTGATGGGGGTGTTTGATTAGAGAGAGAGAAATGGGTTAGTTGATTGATGATGAAGGAAGTATGGGTTGAGTTGATTTTATTGGAGTGTTTTAAGGAAGATGATGGGTAGAGGTATGGGTGATGATGTGGGTGGTTGATGATGTTAGATAATGGTGATGGGTTAGGGTATGGGTGAGGATGGATGGTTGGTTATTGATGTTAGAGGATGGGGTAGGTTAGGTTAGGGTAGGGTATGGGTTGAGGTGATTTTAGATGGTTGTTTAGAGCATGGTGATGGGAGTGGGTGATTGGATGAGGGAGGTGAAGGATGGTGATGACAAGTGTCATCTTTTGATGTTGAGGGGTTGATTGGTTGATGTGGGTAAGGGTTGATGGGTTGGGTGGTGGGTTGGATAGTGAATGGGGTATGGATAGTGGTTTATGGGCTTTTAATGTATTGGGCTTGGGTTTAGAAGGGTTGTGGGTTGTGGGTTGTTTTGGATTGGATATCGGATTTGGAGATGGAACGGTGAAGGTTGGATGAAGGGGTAGGCATCCCAAGTCTCATATTATTTTTTTTTGTGATTTTTGATTTTTTTGATTTTGAAATCATTGATTTAATTAAAATGCCACGTGTTGGCGAATCGGGCTTTTGGGCCCGTTATCGGTTTTTGCACGCGAGTGCGGAGCGACGACGTTGAACAACTGTAGGATGGGTCACCACCCTTTTTGCGAGTCCTCGAGACCCTGGGGTGGTCTTAAGAACATTGATTTGACCGAAGTCACCACCTTTGATGTTTTTGGGCCTTAGGGGCCCGTTGGCCCCTTTTGTTGGAAAATCGATATTTTGCATGGAGCGGGGTGGATGGGAGTGTGCCGAGCCCTTTTGGTGGACCTACTAACCCATTGAAAGAGGTGTTAGTGGCTTGGGTTTCGGCGAAAGTATCATTTTTCGATGATTCGGGCCATTGAGGCCCGTTGGTCGAACTTATTGAAACCCTACTATTTTTGGGCCCTTTCAAGTGAGGGCCCGTTCAAATCGAGGTGTCTACAGCTGCCCTTCTTTGCAGGAATTGCGTGCAAAGAACTGCAAAGAATAGACCTAAACCCCTATTTGTACGGGCCCGATGAAATTTCACAAAACACGACTTCGAATTACCGGCTGAATCGTGATGATTTTTGTAGAAAAATGGTTACTCAAGCGCGGGGTCTGACAGAGTTACCTTATTGATTCTTTGGTCTCGATGGCGCGGAGCTCGTGTGAGACCTTGGATTTGATGAAGATTTGGTGATTTTGAAGTTTGGGTATTTCTCGGTCGTGTTTTGACAAATCGAAATAGGTGCAATTCGAAAGGATTTTTGATTTTTGATTTTTGATTGATTTTTTTTTTTTTTTTTTTTTTTTTTTTTTGATTGATTGATCCGTGCTTAAGGCGCAGATGACGTTCGGAGTGATATGACCCGTGTCAAAACACGGATGGTATTATTTTTATCTCATCCGTGCTTGGAGCACGGATCCAATTAAGCTCTCTCATCCGTGTTGTTGTGATACGGATAGATCAAAATTTGCTTCATCCGTTCTGGTGACACGGACCAGTATGATTTACTTAGCTTTCACTTGCCCTAACATCTCACTTTCACCTTTACTTCCCTTTTTTACTTTTGGCCGATTTTTACTCTTCTTCTTCCTTCAAGCTTCTTTCTCAAGCTCTATGGAGGTGTCATCCACTCTTCCCAACTTGAAAAGGTATGGCATTGTTGACTCTTTTTGAGTAGTTGGATAGATAGCATGGACAATGATGATAGAGCTCGATGGTGCTTGAACAAGTTGGGGTTCACCCTCTCGTTGCCTAAGGTCCCATTGCAGTGGGGTTTGATTGAGGCTATGTTGGGGTATTGGATTCCCGAGCTTAATCTTTTCCGGTTTGGGGTACATGAAATGACTCCCACTATCGAGGAATTTGAAGTATTGTTGGGGCTTGAGATATCGGGCCCCGTCGTGATTCCGCCTTTGCGTGATGGGTTCCGAAGTGAGGCTTCTGATTTTTTGGGTATAAATCGCAAATTTTTGAAGATTCCGGATGGCGGATCGGTTTTGAAGACGATGTCCAAGTCTTTTTTGGTGGACCGCCTCACGGATCCCTCGAAGCCTCTGATTCATTTAATGCTCTCACTTTGATGGCGGTGAGTCAACTCTTGTTCCCGGGTGGCGGAGACATCATAGATCTTTCTCTTATTCACGTTGTGCAACAAGTCCGGGAGGGACGCCGGTTGGCCCCGATGCTTTTGAGTGGAATGTTCCAGTCTCTCACGGCTTGTTCTTTGGGCCGCGATCGGACCTTTCGGGGATGTGCTCCTCTCCTGCAGGTAAATTCCATTTTAGTTTGATTTA